>NC_090230.1:34763539-35063539 GCF_024489055.1 Chanodichthys erythropterus | reverse complement strand
TCAGGATTAGCATACATGCTGTGGGGTACAGAATGTCTTGTTTGACTAAAGTCATTTATGCAGTTAAACAGTCATATTTAAGCAAGGAATCAATCACAATGTATATATATATTTATTATAATTATAATTATACATAATAATACAAAAATAATCAATAAAAAAATATTAGACCAATAATAAAATAAAATAAATTCAATTAAAATAGTTGAATTACATAAAATAAAAAATATACTATTTTTATTTATTAAAACATATTATATTATTATAAAACATAATATTATAAAATATCAGACCAATGGCAATAATTAATTAGATGGAAAATAAAATAAAATAAAACAAAATAATATAATATAAAATAAAATAAAATAACAAATGGCAATAATAAATCAGATGGATACTAATATTTACAAAAATAAATTACAAAAGAATAATAAATTAAATATTATTAATCATTTTTAGGAAAATTATAAATAATTAAAATCAATCAATAAATAGTCTTAACAATTTGCTTTCAATATCAGACCAATGCCAATAATTAAGAAGCTAATATTGGATAAAATAAAATAAAATAAAATAAAATAAAATAAAATAAAATAAAATAAAATAAAATAAATAAAAAAATAAAATAACAAATGGCAATAATAAATCAGATGGATACTAATATTTACAAAAATAAATTACAAAAAATAATAAATTAAATATTATTAATCATTTTTAGGAAAATTATAAATAATTAAAATCAATCAATAAATAGTCTTAACAATTTGCTTTCAATATCAGACCAATGCCAATAATTAAGAAGCTAATATTGGATAAAATAAAATAAAATAAAATAAAATAAAATAAAATAAAATAAAATAAAATAAAATAAAATAAAATAAAATAAAACATATTCTGATTCTAATATGGGACCAAAGGCATGATTTTTTAAAGAGGGAATTGCCAGATAAATGTAGTGAAATTGTGAACACGCACTCAACAAAAACCCCACAGGAACTGGACATGTCGAGGCAAAATGGCTTAGAGGTCAGAGATGCTAGTGTGTTTACCCATGTGACGGAAAGATAAAGACAGAGAGAGACAGGCGTGGGAGGAGCTGCTGTGTTACTTGAGTAGGAAGGAGGGCGGCCCAGTGCCAAGAAACCAGGAGCAGGGATCTCCAGAGAGTAATGTGCAACATTAAGTCACTTTGTTAATCTGCCTCTCTGCTTCTCCCGAGGGCAGCGGGAGAGGACAGATATCTCCTCGTCCTGTGAAGAGCGGCATGGTGCCACCGAAATAAAACAGCACTGAGATAACACCTAGATATGACTGAGACAGTCTCCTGAGGGGCCATTAGACCCAGGACAACTTCCAGAGAAGGGCAGAAAGGCCTCCTAGCAAACCCTTTGCAAATTAGCTGTGGTAAAAGGGCAACATGTCATTCATGCCTACATAAGTAAATTCTGACATGCAACCGTACAGTCAATGAAAATGTGTTTAAAAATACACCTCAGAGCAGCAGATTAGCGATTAGCGCACACGCTAACACACCACAATGCATGAAATCCCATTTTGCATTAATTCCATCACTATTATACCAATCAACATGATTTTTACATGTTCTGAAGAAAAAGTTACTGGGGCTTTCACAATGCTAATGTGTTTTTAGCATGTTGCTAAGTGTTTATTAGAGTGTTCTAGATAATGCTTTACTCTCTTTGGTCATTTTAAAGTTTCCATGATATTCTGATCCCTAAAGGCCTGTTCACACCAAGTACAATAGCTACAACATTTTAAAGAATGAGAATAGGGAAGTTCAAGAGTAAAATGAGAACGACACAGAGGAACAATCATTGGAAACACTGAATTTTTTCCAGCTAATGAATGATAAAAACACTGACAGCCAATCAGAATCCATTTTGATTTAAAGAGCTTGAGCATTTAGCAGATATCTGATATAGATATCATTCTTGGTGTGAACGGGCCTTAAATATGGCTCGTATGAATTTTCATTCGAAAAGCAATAGCACTCCTCTCCTAATGAAGTTGCATGATTTGATACAGCAATGTTTGCAAACAGTGTGAAAGTATTGTACTTAAAGTTGTTAGGGGATCTCAAAAGTATGAGTAACAGTGAAGACACCGCTAATAAAGACCGAAATAAACAAAAGAAAATCCCCAAACTAGCATTTATAAGGTAGCCTCTGGCATAACTTGGCTAATGTCAGTCAACACGATTGAGATTGGAGCCTGTACAACTTCATTATCACCATCTTTCAGGGCATCTGAAACACTGAAGATGTGCCAGGCAGCAGAGGAACTTGTCGGAGCACGTCGAAGCACATCCTCAGAGCACTTGGCAGACCCCCAGAGGTGTCAGACAGCTGACTCTGACTCGAAGGAGGAAGCGGCTCTTCGCAAACAACACCCAGCAGCTTGCACAAATGGACATAATGACAGGAAGTCTTCTTCGCAGACTACCTCATAAGGAAGTGACATCACTGATTAGAAACAATACAAGATGCCTCTTCCCATAAACCGCTTCACGATGCAGAAAATGGGAAGTGCAAACAAACATCATTGTTCTGAAGTGACTGATGAGGTTTGCAAGTTTTACCAATCTCTTTCAGAGTTTGATAGTAAGCCACCACAAGTATCCTCTTATATATGTCCATCCTGTTTGGTAAACCATATTCTTCCAAATATCTTCTTTTGTGTTCAGCAGAAGAAAGAAATTCATACAGGTTTGGATCAACTTGAGGGTGAGGAAATGATGACGTATGAGCAATAGTAATAGTGATATTTGCTTTAGCAAATACTACCAATCAACCAACCTCATCCCTCAACAACCCAGCGGCCTTCAAATTATGCTCAAAATGTTCAAGAACATACGTTCTGCCAGCTTTCCCCCCAGCTGCATCTCATGGAGAGGACTCCAGCATCTCTTTGGTGTCTATCAAGGGAGCCCACTATGGCTCAGAGCATTGGCCGCCAAGAGACTGTATCAATCAGTGCCGGAATGGGGACAAGTCACTCTCCACCCCACCCTTACGGCTCGCCTCAAAACTTCCCAAGGACAAAGAGGAGACAGCGTCTGTCTTTCTCAATGAGAGCACACGAGCTGTGGAGGTTAGTCGTACCACGGAACGAGACCAGCTCCCAGACGCCCCGCTACATTCCCACATCCTGAACCCGCGGTTCCTCACGGAGCACTGTGCGTGAACAGCCGTGGGCCATGTGAGTCCAGGATGATGCTGTCCGCTTAGCGCGAGATTAGAGAGATCTGTCTTTGGCTCACATTGCAATGGTCTTGTATTTACAAGTTTTCAGAAATTCCATGTTTAAATATGCAAATTAGAAATGATCTAATTAAATATGCACTCATTTGCATAAACGTCCACCACAGACAGGTTCAAAATTCTGTGATGAGATTTTGGTTATCTTTTGTTGTCTCTCCATAAATCAGAGAATACGGTCAACAGCCAGCATGTTTTCAGGAATTAAATGTTAATAAATATATAAAATGTTAAATATAGTGCTGTCAAATCGATTAATCATGATTAATTGCATCTAACATAAAAGTGTGTATATAATATATGCGTATATATATTGACACAAAAGATAAAATGTAATAAAACAAACACTTAAATGTGTCTTTTTAGATGATTTCTTTCCTCTAGTCTGAAAGAAGACAATTAATGTGCTTCAGGTAACATAATATTTTGAATTTCTGTTGATTAAATCAATCACCTTCATTGAATTAACTCAAATTTTTAATTTCAATGAACTCAAAATTTTAAGGCAACCAGGTAACTTACTTAAGTTAAACCAACAATTCTTTTTTAAACTACAGCAAAAAACAATAGTTTTGCCTGCAATGTCATGATAGATTTAGACAGATATATTGTGAATTAAGCACATATAATGTGTTTAAAGTATAAATCTCACACAATAATATTACATTTATGCTTAAAACAAGAGAAAAAAAAATTGCTAAAGGGTAAAATGAAGTAATTCAAGATATCTTCTCTAAAAACAAGTTTAGCCAAGCCTGGTAAGCTACACTTCCTTATTTGCCAAAATCAATGGAAAATCTCAAATTATGTCCCAGTTCTTTGCAGGAATTTCAGCGACCTAATTACAAAAGCTAAGCTAGCAGATACAATCAAGCAGTTAGCAACAATTTGGTAAATATTCTGGCAAATAACTCTCAAAACTGTGACAGCAAGAGCACAAGGCATTTTGACACTGTGCTCATAGTTGGGGGCGCATTTGCATGGCTTCCTTTTGCTGTCGAGATGTGTGTCACACAGCTGTGTTCTCTCAGCGTGTGTGCGTCGCGTTTGTGCTTCACCGCTAACCGATACCCACTGCCAACTGAAACTCTGCGGCCATTCGTAGCCACATGCTAAGATATCACTTCTCCTTTCTGTTACATTATTTGAAATGCTCTCAATTCGTGACATTAAAGTCTGTGCTTGATACGCGCTCATTTAAATCTACAACTTTGCTAAAATCAAAAATGTTTTGTGTTTTACATAATAAACAGTTAAAAATGAAAATGTGCATTTGTTAGCATAAATGTATTTTTATTAGTGTAACTAATGAAAGATTTATTTAATAATATGACATACTTTCTTCGATTTGAACAAGACTGTGCTAGTTAATTAATAAATAGTTTTTGAGTTGATAAATAATTTTATAAATTTGAGTTGAAATAATTTTACTTTGTAAGAATAATAAAAATGCAGAATGACATGAGGCACAAAACTGGTACAGATTTGTAGGAAATGAATATAGTTTAACGTTTGTTATGCATATTTGTCCACATCTGTATCTGACCAATCAGAATCAAGTATTCTAGAAAGCTGTAGGTTTCAAAAACATTTAAGAATCTTTCCATCCCCAAAATGTGCAGCAAAATCAAAGTCTAACAACAATAATATGATGTGAATTTTTATGCCAAACCAGACTGTGTATGATTTGCCAAGAGTAAATGCACACTTGCCCTGCTGTTAGCGGTTCATGGCTTAGACACGGACCTGTGATCGATATTCTTAAGTGTTTTTGTCAGGCTGCCCGACGTGGAGAAGAGATCTTGCCAGTTGGTTGGCTCTGACATCAGAGTATATCTCACGGTGTAGGCTGATCTCTCCGCTCTTGGCAGCGTGTACGGGACTGCGCTCTCACGCAGCAGGTGAGTGACCTGAAGAAAGCAGGTGGCCAGTTCTTCCTCTGATCCTTTGAATTACACCCTGAAGCTTAATATTTGATCTTGGTGGTTTGTTCAAATCCTTAACCTTAAGTGTGAGCAACAGTAATCATGCAAGACTCTAATAAGAGGTTTTTCTAATGGATTGAGATGTTGTTCTACGGTTGACAGGGAGGTTTAGACGTAAAGACAACAACTAGAAAGATCAGGAGTCGGATTCACAAAATATTCTCTTTTTTTGGCATGGTAATGGATATGACAATATTGATATGTTTGGTCTTGGAGGAATAGATCTGCTACTCTGCTGCTGTTGTTTAATATGAATTGCTACAGCCAATACATAAACAACATGCTGTGCTGTGAGTAAGTAAGACATGCTGCTGCTGGACAATGTAGCATACATGAATTACCTGTAGTAGATTTATACAGGTGGAGCTGGGGAAGGCGGAGGGTTTCTGAAAGCGCACTGGACTGCTACAGCAAATGCTGGCCAAGTATGAGCAGCAAGCTCATTGGCTACTGATACAGCAGGAACCAATCAGTTGTGCCCTATAGAGAATGATGTGATTGCAAGCAGATTGAATTAGGGACCTCAACCATCTAGAGTTTCATGACAGAACTTTGTATGAAAATTTGAATTCTTGAGAAGTTAAGAATAACCTCTTAAATTTAGAATAAACTCTAACTTGTCTTAAATCCCCAAAAGTATGATTTTTAATGAATTTATTGGGTAGTTTAAATTAACATTACACAATTTATACCATGGTCTGTCTGAATAATTGATTCTGATTGGTTGGAAGGTGTGCATTAAAACTGTCAGTTAAAAAAGTCAGTTTAATCGCCATTCCATATTAAATGCTGCTTTCACTGAAGTGAACACACACACTGTTTTTGAAGGAATTAAACTCACATCTTCATTATTAGTAGAAAGAGATGCAGGTAATTTTTACCCTTCATGTCAAATAGTGGACTGCAAACATCAATGACAGCTTTAATATTTCACTGCTGACAAATGAGCATGGTATAACTAGGATAAGTCACGTTTAGCTGTGCATTAAATGATTTGAATGCACTCTGCTTCATGTTATTTTGGTAATCTGCAGGCGGTGCAAAAAGACGGCCAAGATGTTTTTCATCGAGTCACTAGATTAGTTCACTTCCAAATTAAAATTTCCTGATAATTTACTCACCCCCATGTCATCCAAGATGTTTATGTCTTTCGTTCTTCAAGTTATTGAGGAAAACATTCCAGGATTTTTCTCCATATAGTGGACTACACTAGGGTACAGCGGGTTGAAGGTCCAAATTACAGTTTCAGTGCAGCTTCAAAGGGCTCTACACGATCCCAGACGAGGAATAAGAGTCTTATCTACCGAAACGATCTGTCAGTTTCTAAAAAAATAAAAATGACATACTTTTTAACCACAAATGCTCATCTTTGACTGCTCTGCGATGTGCCGCGCATTATGTAATCACATTGGAAAGGTCAAACGCCCTTTACACACACAAAAAAAGGTAAAACAACGATGTCGGATGATTTTTTTGAAGTTGGAGGAGAAAATGAGATGGAGTTTTCCACCCTACCATGGTACTTCCGCCTACGTCACACGTGATCTTTCCAACATGATGACGTAATGCGTGGTTTTTAGATAATGAAAGATCATTTCACTAGATAAGACCCTTATTCCTCGTCTGGGATCGGATAGAGTGCTTTGAAGCTGCACTGAAACTGAAATTTGGACCTTCAACCCATTGTACCCCACTGAAGTCCACTATATGGAGAAAAATCCTGGAATGTTTTCCTCAAAAACCTTAATTTCTTTTTCGACTGAAGACAAACATAAACATCTTGGATGACATGGGGGTGAGTAAATGATCAGGAAATTTTAATTCTGAAGTGCACTGATCCTTCAAGAAGTAAAAAAATGTTCTTGGGTAATTCTTAAGAATATTTCAAGAAGTGACCTTGCAAACTTCTTAGAACTTAACTTAGGAAATGTCCTAACTTTTCATGAATCAGGCCCTTACTAGATCTGTTTATCTCACACAGTGTCTGCATCATAAGAATTGGATTTGATCTCGCAGTGGCGGCCTGGAGGTCTGGGTGTGGGTGTTTACAGCAGCATGGGAACGATCTCACGGGGAGGAAGTGACGTGGAAGCTAGGGAGCATTGTAAACCAAACCAGGATGACAGCAGCCCGACAACAGCCACCTCAAACTCCCCCTCACTGACTTCCTCTTCCAAATATACTGCACGTGTAAATGGAGCAGAACCAAAAATACAATTATGAACTTTTTACCTCAAACAGCAAAAAGCAGTGGCTAAACTTGATAGCTCATCACAACCGACGCAAACATTGTTTACATTACGAGAGACAAATCTGGGGTGTTGTGGGATTTGCGACTTCTAAAAGATCAATATTTTATTTAATTTACAGCTCTCTACGCAGATCACACTCTGTGACGTCAAATGCAGAATAGAGATGCAGATGCTCATTTTGAAAGTAAACCTCATTGTGGGAATTGGCAGAAAAAAAAATCTGACACATAATCAAGGAACAAACTTACATGAGTGGAGCAACATTGTCAGGCCTAAAAAAGGCCACAAACATGCAAGTTTGCGACAACCAAACATGGATTACACCTCTGTAATTTTGAGGATGGAGAAAATTTGAGGGTTTTGGCTACACTCTGTGCTATATTTAAGCAAGACGGCATGAGATTATCACTCTATGTCACAGCCTTGAGGGTCTTAAAGGGATAGCTCACCAAACAAAATGAGAATTCGGACAACATTTACTCACCCTAATGTTGGTCATAACCTGTCTGACTTATTCTTCTGAGGAACACAATGGGTTCCAAACAACATTTGACCCCCTTGACTTTCATTGTATGTTGTGTTCCACTGAATAAAGAAAGACAAGTTTTTACCAACATGAGGGTGAGTAAATGATGACAGGATTTTTATTTTTGGGTGAACTATCCGGAAATTATTATTTTAAGTCAATTTATTAATTAGAACTCTTCTGACAACCTAGTCACTGTAAACAATTATTGTTGGTTGAGTTAATACAATGAATGAGATTGGTTTAATCAACAGATACTCAACATATTATGTTATCTGAACCACATTTATTATCTAAGTTGATCTGACAAAAGAAAAAAAATCAAGACAATTATGTTTTACAGTGTGACATATAAACTAAGAATAATACTTGCATGCGGCAGTTACTTGTAAACAGGTATTTCACATCACAGCTGGTGCTATATTATATTTTAGCACTGTATAGACCAATTGGTCTCCAGAAATGAAACTTTACAGTTTATGGACACACAAAGTATTCCGCTGTCAAGATTTGTCGGTAGCTGTCCTTGATCAGCTGGACTTCTGTAAGACCTCAGGAGGTCAAGAATGTCCATTTGTCATTTGAAAGACACCTGGCTTGGGATTCTTGCTGAAGACACTGTTTGAAACCTGTCTGTGTACAGATGTCATATAATAGTTGAGTCCAAAAGATGGACAGGCTGAACCAGGAGCTCAAGAAACCTGCTGACTATCCAGTTAATGGGAATAACTAGACAAGATTCCAGTGGCGTTACAGTGGATGCAGTATCTGTTACCTCAGAGCCGACAAGTCACATTTTAAATACTTTAACTAACCTCACTCTAAACTATGAACACATGATCCACTAAAAATATCCCCCGACGCACGCGTCGAGCTGATTAATGCTATATACGGCCCACCGTACAAAGAGATCTCTGTGCAAAACCTACTCACTGGAGGATGCAACACAGTGAATTGAGCATTTTACACCAGTGAAAAAGATAGATTACGTGACGGGGGAAAAAACCTGATTTTTTTTTTTTTTTTTTTTTTGTGGCAAAATCAAGTTGTGCCAAAAAACTGCTTCGAGAGCAAGATCAGCAAAACCACAGACCAGGAGAGCTTAGGTTTCATTTATACATTTGTCTAGGGTTAAAACAAGGTTGATTATGCATAGTGCAAATTCTTCATTTACAATGAATCCATAATATATATCTATATACACGCACACACAGTCAAACCAAAATTTATTCAGACACCTTGAACATTTCATTCATTCATACAGTTTATTCACTATAGTTAAAAAAATGGATATGACAAGATCTCAGAGTTAAACGGTGTCAGAAAAAATTAAATCTTAATTATGTCAGATAACACTTAAGCAAAACATGGTCAGGTCAAAATGTCTGAATAATTTTTGGTTCCAAATTTTTAGCAATTTTACTGGTAGTCCACTGTATGAATAATTTTTGGGTATAATATGTCACAGTTTACTTTATTTTGCTATCCTCACTTACATAAATCAACTATAGTGTCCTGCACCCACTAGTAAATATATATCAAAAATACTGTATAATATATATATATATATATATATATATATATATATATATATATATATATATATATATATATATATATATATATATATATATAATTCTCAATATATATATAATAAATACACTACCAATACTAAATATACTATTTAAAAGTTTGGGGTCAGAAAGATTTTTAATGTTTTTAAAAGAAGTCTTTTCTGCTCACCAAGGCTTTTTTTATTTGATCAAAAATACAGTAAAAAACAGTAATATTATGAAATATTATTGCAATTAAATATAACTGGTTTCGATTTGAATATATTTTAAAAAGTAATTTATTCCTGTGATGCAAAGCTGAATTTTCAGCATCATTACTCCAGTCTTCAATGTCACATGATCCTTCAGAAATCATTCTTATATGCTGATCTGCTCAAGAAACGTTTCTTATTTCTGTATGTATAAGAAATTAGTTTAGAAATTTATCATGAAAATATTTACGAGTCTGCATAAAAAAACCACGGCTTTCATATAATGACATTGGACATGTCTTCATTCAGGAGTTATAATCAGCACAGCTGTTTTTCGAGAACGATGATGGTGACATACTTTTGAGGTTTTGCTGCATTTCACTCAATGGCTAATGAAGAAAACCAAGGAAAGTGCCATGGAGGTCTGACCAGCACCCAGACCACCCAGCAGGATAACCTACACAACTCATATACTGAGTGCACTCATCTCCATATACTGTATGCTGCTACTAGCTGTTAATACCACAATTGCAACTTCATCCCATCAAGCCCTTTATGAAACTGCTGGTTATTTCTTAATATGACAAACCGAGATCATTAAAATCATCTACAGGCCTGAGGTTTTTGGATGGTTAGCTTTTTAAAAATTCATCAACGTTAGTTTTGCTTACAGTATTTATTAATTACCCTCTCACCATCAAGTGAATCCTCGCACAGCTTGTGTTAACGAAAACACATGGGCTGTTGTCATAACTTATTGCTGTTAAGTTGTCATCATTCACTGGTAACTAATGCAATCACAAGTCAGGTTTATAGTTTCCTGATGGCAATAAACAGTTGAAGTGTGTGCCATTCTTTGAGAGGCACATCTCAGAGTCTCAGTGCATGGCACACGTTTCCTGTTTGTGTACTAGTATTTCACCTCGCTCTTCTCTATAAGAGCACTTAAGCATCATGAATCGGTTCATTCTTGCAGCACTTTCCATACTAAGAACATGCATACTTGAACACTTTCACAAAAAGGGCACAATGAATGTTATTAAGCACAGGGAGGAGCATTAGGCTTTCCTGGATCACATTTTGCCCTTTGGCCATTATTATTGTACAAGCACCAGTGGAAAGCACTTCTCTCAACTAAACTGCTGCCGTTTCACCCAGGGAAGCCCATCCTGGATATTCTGGGTTAACTGTAAAGCCATTAGGTTCAGTAAGCGCGGCCATATAAAATAACTTGTTTACAGTTCTCCAATTACCACAGCAGGGTATAAATAGAGATGCTATTCGCATAATTACACCATTTTGGAAAAGTTGTTTGTTTAGTGTTACCTAAACCACTCCAGACAACATTTAAATTATATTTAAAAAACATTAAAACAAAATAGTACAGCCAATGCACAACTCCAAATAAGACATTTTTTTTTAAATAAAATCTGTTTTATTACTTGTTATACTACTGTAAAAAAAAAAAGATTTATCACAACATTTTCTCTTTTGTAAAATCAACTTGGATAATTAATGTAGTTCAGATGACATAATATTTTGAGTTTCTGTTGATTAAACCAAATCGCCTTCATTGTATTAACTCATTTCAATGAACTCAAAATTTTAAAGTAACCAGGTAACTTACTTTTTTTTTTTAAGTTAAACCAACAATTCTTTTTTACAGTTCTTTTTTGGCATCTATGGTTCCATGAAGATCCTTTAACATCTATGGAACCTTTACACAAAAGGTTCTTTAGATATTCTTTAAATGATTATTTAAGAAAACTATTCAACCCAAAATGGTATTTCTAGGGATCAAAATGGAAGAAGGGGGGAAAAAAAACTTTTGGAACCTTTATTATTTTCTATTCTATTATTTTTTAACTATACTATTCTAACAAATAATATTACTTAAACTATTCTGTACTTCATTAGTATTACATGTGAAACCATTCTATTCTATACTAGTGTATATCACATTCTATTCTATATTACACTAATTCTGCATATACTGTTTTACTGCTTATTAAACCATACTTTTCTATTCAATACTAAAATTAATTGTACTATTCTATTTTATTAATCCAACATTTTTTTTTTTTTTTTTTTTTTTTAAACAAAAGTGTCTAGTTGTGACATTTCAACTTACTTTGTAATGCATGAGTGTGTCAGGTCCAGAAAGCGTGCGCGCGCTGGTGTTAATGATCAGACACGCGCTGGTCCAGAACTCCTCACGCGCTCTTCCAAATCCAGAACCGCGTCAAAGCGCTTCATGTGCGCGTCAATGTAAGAATGATCACAGAACTCCGCGTCTCTCATTGGCTTTGACACACGCAGCGATGGAAAGCGTCTTTTAAATACCAGGAAAAAACAACTGAAGATGTCCAGAGTTATCCTGGATAGACCAGTAGTGTTTGAGATCTCCTTTAGTTTACTGACACGATCCTCACGAGCGTCTGTTCGTCACACAGGAGAGAGAATCATTCTCTCCCTCTCTTTGTAAAGGGGGCGGGTCTATCGCGTACAGTAACTCACACTAGTCTAAACTGCGAGCGCGTGACGCGACGCGTCCTATTAAAACGCTCTTATTCTAATCCCCAAAACGTTCTAGTCTGTTGCGTCGCGTCGAGTGTACAGACGTGAGAGCTCAAGCGGATAAACGTTTTCAATTATTCCACTTAAGTGGAAATCTGTTTTCATTTTGTCCAGTTCTTTGAAGGGACACTTACTGTACTGAAAGTACTTAGCTATTTCTCTGCGACTTTAATCTTTTCTCTAAAAGAAAATAAATATGAAAATGTAATCTGTGAAAAAGTAACAAAATAAAATAAAAATGTATCATTCTTACCAATCACTTGCTCATAACCTTTATTTTCAACTTCACTATCTTCTCCCTCTGAATCTTCACTGTTTTTGTGTCTCCATCAAATGGGTTTTTGAGGCTTTCAGGTCCTTCGTTATGGCACCTAGAAAAATGAAATATTAATCAAATTATATGAATTAGTTATTAGTCTGGGGATAATTAGTGAACATCAGAAATGCACATTATAACGCATCAGTGAAGTTTAGAAACTGGCGGCAGAAACATACTTGACTCCTTACCGCGCACTAGTGGCGAGTTTGTGTATTACACATCAATACACACTTACCATATATCCTTCAATAACCATAACAGCTCTATCAGAGGGCTTGTGTATTTGTTCATTCAGCTGAGACAGAGTCTGTTAAAGATTTTTTTTTTTTTTTAAAGTTTAGTTTATCTCGATAACTGAGCATTAGGGAGAGAGCGGAAACAGAGTTCAACCACTCTTGTCCAAGAAAAGCTATATGCGTGTTTTAATAGACACAGAACACTGACAACCCTTTACCTTTCCAACACTTTTCCTGGCAGGGCACTAATGCTGACACTCACAAAGGAACATGGGTGCTCTCAGGGGCCGTGTTTTTCATTGAACAATTTCCCCCAGAGCTGCCAAGTGCGGGTAAGGGTAAAACCTCCATGTGAAGTTTAGCAATACTTCAAGCTTAATCTTAAGTGTCTGTGAAGCTTTTAGGATTTTGCAATTGTTTTTGTTTTCTAAGATCCTTGCATTTCCATGATAGGCTTGGTAAATTTATAGCAAGATGAAAATGAGTAACAGAACAAAGAGAGATGCAGCACACTTTAAAGTCACCATGAAACCAAAATTGACAGGTCTTGTTTTTTTATGGAATATCACAGTGTTTATTATAAATTATTTATCTGTGCACACTTTTTTCATGTGGGTAAACTTTAATTAAAATATCTTCCCCTCCCTCTTGCAGTGACATCTCTTCTCTGATGATGTGTTTATACTGGCATGAGGGCGGGGCAACCTGTCACTCAAATGAGATTCACCAATCGCAAACCACAATCATCCAATCAAATCCCCGTGGACAAAATAAAGTCCCGCTCTACATTTTATCTTGTTCCAGAAACCATTTAACTCGGATATACGCCACAATAGGTAAGAAAAGACTATCACAACTTCCATTTCATGCCAACTTTAACTGCTTTACAAAAAGATAAAATAAGCTTTTCTTTCAGAAACAAGGTTTCTGTTTCAAAGCAAATAACACAGGTTTGCACTAAAAAGACGATTACCTGTACTTTAAACCTTTTTGGACAAAGTGAATATTTTTGAAAGTGTCTTTCTGTATTTATTGACTAAAATATAACAATAACAGAATAAAGGAAAAATTCAAAAAAGGTTTTGAATGATCTGAGTAAAGAATGACTGAATTCCTTTAAAATTAAGTTTCCTGTAAAGTACCCGTATTTTTGCTCAATTTAGGGTACGTTTACACGACAATAATAAACTTTTTTTCCTTTGATTATTATTTATTTATTTATTTTTTGTACAGATGACAACATTTTCAAAACGATCCACGAAAATCCACACGGATCCACACAGATCCATGAAAACAACTAAAACGCCGTATTTTGCCACGAGGCCAGTAGTTGGCGATGTCATTTTGTAAAGAAATGCTATGCACCAAAAAAGTTTTCCATTTTTAGTTGAAAACAGTGTCGTGTAAATGGACCCTCATTTTATTGTTGCATGCTTTGTTTTTTAGGGGCTGTTTACATGACACCATTTTCCACTAAAAATGGAAAACATATTATGCGTTTTGGCCATTTACATGACATCCGAGTTTTAGGGGACTGAAAACAGGTTTCAATGTGCAGGTTTTTGAAAACGATGCCATTATTGTCTACGTGTAAACTACAAAAATCTGAATATGTGAAAACGGTTACATTATGTGCATGCATATTACATGTTCAGTCTATAGGCACATAGTGTTTGTTTACAAAGTGACATCGCCAGCTACTGGCCTGGCGGCAGAATACAGCGTTTTTAATTGTTTTTGCGGATCCGTGCGAATGAGGATAATTTTGACAACATTATCATCTGTACACAAAAAACTTTTCAGTTTTTAGTACATAATTGTCGACCGTAGTTTCCTCAGTTCATTGTTCCGTGTCGTAGGCTATTCGAATGATGTGGTTGTGTTGTATATTTGCTGTTTCTCCTGAGATTTGTCATTGAAGACTGTTATTTTGGATTTCCCTCTTTGTTGTACGCTATAAAAAAATTACCGTGATTTTAACAGTAAAAGACTGTAAAAATGCTGCGGTGAAAAACTGTCAATTGGTTTACAGAAAGTTACCGTACCATATACGGTGAATAACTGTACATTTAATGTAATTTTACAGTAAAATACTGTTAAAGTCACAGTTTTTGGAAGTGAAAAATAACAATTCATTGTAAACCAGTGAAAAACCGTAAACTGACATTCCCACAATTCCCTGCGTGACACTTCACATTTGATATATTTTCATTGAAATAACTTAGTTTCTTCTTAGTTTTTCTCATTTTTTTCTAATCAGTTATGTACATTAGGGTTTTATGTTACATCTAATGTTGTTTAATGTTTATTGCATTTTTAAAATTTCATGCATGTTACCATGATGGTGTTTAGTGTGTGTGTGAATGACACTGTGTGCGCCTTCTATACGTTAGTGTTGTCCTTCTCAGCTTGTGGAAAATCTGCTTGTGAGGAACTTTGATTCATCATGTGACTCTTATCACCACTGTGTTTGGTGACTGTCAGTGTATTATAAAGGTACAAAACAGATATTAGTACTTCATTAGGTTGGTAAATTAACATTATATCAGTTAATGAAATACGTTATTTTACCGTAAATTTAACAGATTTTTTTTTTACGTCGCTACTGTATTTTTTACGGTAAAGTTCTGGCAACCACAGCTGCCGGTTTTTTACCATAAATTTTACTGGGATTTTTTTTACAGTGTACTAAAATCACACATTACAGCAACTGTGCTGCAAAATTATTTAACGCAGTTACACAGGACTTGTCAATAAGGATCTCAGGCTATTCGTGTCACAGAGAGCCATTTAGTTGTTTGCATTGTCGCTGAGCTCACGGCTAGACACCTGTAATCCACAACATATAAGCCAGAATACAGAAAACATGTTTTCTATTGTTATAGCTCACACTCTGGTTTCACTGGGGGAGTCCTTGCGTGCAAAACTCGCTTCAAATCATGCCGCATTATGTGGCACACCTGACGAGTTCTCAGGCACTGATGTCTCTAAACCTGCCTTAAAGGCATATCATCTATGAGTATGTCACATAACCTGATCCCTATGCTTACAAGTATGCTTTTGATAAATATATCTCATATTACACTACATCATACAAAACTGTTACATTACGGTGTTGCATGAAAACCCATGTGCAAAAGTAATCAGCATCAAAAAAAAAAAAAAAAATGAATAAATCAATTTGAGACTTTAAACTACCAAATCAAATTTATTTTAAAGAAAAACATAATACAGTATTTTTTGATGTTTATCATGTTATTTAGGGAAAAAAGTCATGTTAAAAAAATATATATATTTAATTTTACAATATATTTTATAATACATTTCATTTTAAATAATCCTTTGTTTTCAAATATTTAAAGTGAATTTTACAATTTTAATGAATCCTTAAATAAATGAAATGTATCACAACATGTAAACTGTTTTCTGATTTTGGCCATTGAAAAACCCATGATGCATTTTTATAAAAAAAAATGTATCATCATCTTCATATTTATTAAAATAGCAGACACTTATTCAAAGTGCTTCAACAAATAAGGAAATGCTCCTTTTATCAAAACACAATATTCTATTAAAACAACCAATCTACACACTCTACTAGACTCAGAGTACAAACTCATGCAGTAAAAACTGAGCATGGAGCAGCTGAACATGCAAATCTTGCTGCATTGACGTTCAACATCAAAAGTGGGTCAGTTTGCTCTTCCTTCTCTCCAACACATTCAGCTTTTTTAGAGCATCAACCATCGGGACAACCAGAGTCTAAAGTGTATAAACAATGGCTCAAATGCTCACACTCACTACATAAGGATAGCATTATCACGGCGTCTTGTTTTGAAACTAAAGCCGTAAGCGGAGAAGGCTGCAGTGGTTGTGGGCAGGAATCAGTGGTTTTGTGGGCACCTCAAATGCCCTTGATGTGCCTTTCATTATCTCAAACACTCTTGATGGATTCCCTACAGCTGTGGCCTCTAGAGAAAGAAATGAGGGGATCTAGCGCCAGCGATGAGCATTCATGCCCGTTCACACTATGAATGAGAACTATAACGATAACTATATTAGCGTCCACACCAGTGGACGATTTCATTCTGTTTAGTATAAGCGCACATACGTTTTGTCGTCTGCTGCTTTAAATGCTCTAGCTCGTTAAAGCAGGGTGGATTCTGATTGGCTGTCAATTTTTTTATCGTTCATCAGCTGGAAAAAAAATCGTTCTAAAAGTGATTCCAACGATTTTGTTTCTCATGCTGTTATAGTTATAGTTGTAGTTTGAACTCTGCTATTCTTTTATATTAGAACGATTTTAGAACAATATCTTAATCGTTATCTTTGAGGCCCGATCACACCAAGAATGATAACTATAAAGACAACTATACACTATAAAAAATAATTGTTGGTTTAGCTTAAAAAAGTAAGTAAGTTACCTGGTTGCCTTAAAAATCTGAGTTCATTGAAATTAAAAATTTAAATACAATGAAGGCGATTGGTTTAATCAACAGAAACTCAAAACATTACGTTATCTGAACCACATTAATTATTTAAGTTGATTTGAGAAAATAAAAAATGTTGTGATAACAAATCATGAAATTTTTTTACAATTTAACGACAACTATATTAGCATCCACACGAGCGGACGATATCGTTAGCACATGTTGCCGTCTTTTGTCGTCTATACCACTTTAATTTTCTCAAGTTCTTTAAAGCAGGATGGACTCTGATTGGCTGTCAATGTTCAAAATGTTTCTGAAAGTGATTCCAGTGATATCGTTTCTCAGTACCATTATCGTTATAAGGGCCTTTCGCACTGGATAGTTATAGGAACTTATATATATAGGAACTAGACACCAGGGCGGTTCCCATACAACTAATATTCCCCTATATAGGGCCATTTTCCTGGTTGCATTTGCACCGGAAGTAGGAACTCTGAAGTGACGTAACATGGCTGACAGCAACCAACGTCAACAACTGGAGAATGGAGGTTGCCGTAATCTGAGCTGTGTTTTTGTTGTGTAGTGGGATTTGTGATAATGGAAATGGAATGTAGATGTATAAGTTATGCGATGGAAAGAGCAAAAAGGAGGGCTAACAGACTATTTTTCGCTTGGTCCCTTCAAAGTCGCGTTGTATTTCCTCAGTGCCGTAAAGGTGCTGCTTTCCGTCGTGGAGTTTGTTCGTGGAGTAAACTGTGTGCGTTTATGTGCCTTTTTAAAAATGGCAGGTGTCGTTTCGTTTGGCATACGTTCGACCAAGTAACGTACACTTGCGTCGCTGGTAGTTGTTATTGTGCTGGGTTAGACCCTACTCTGAAATAGGAGCTACTTTAATTCCCCACAAAACGCATTCTTGGAACTAAATTCATTCCCAATTCCTGCAGGGCGAACACACCAAAAAAGTGGGTACTTCTGCCGGAACTATGGTTTCATATAGGTGCAAAAGCCCCTATAGTTGTATCGTTGACTTTTTCTGTCATAATTACAATGATATTTATAACTATATCTTTATCGTTATCAGTTATTGTCCTTTGTGTGAACAGACCTTTAGCCTCGGAACCTGTGCACACTTACTGTATTTAATCCAAATTTCAACACATATTCATCTTTTTATTCCAATATTATGTACAGTGTCACCAAACAAAATCACTTTTAAATATATAGTGGCTTGATAAAGTCCTCAAAATGTCAGACAAAGACAGCCACGGTTGATGTCAAAGCTTTTTGTCATAAAAGGAGCCGTAAACAAGCTTGACTCAATATTAGTCAACGTGACCCGCTCACGTATTCATCTCCTAGACAAACATATCTATTTACGAAGGCAAACTATGTCCCGAAAAAAAGCCCACCTCTCTAAATTTGTATCTCTCTATTTCTATTCTCAGGTCTGCATTCCCCAAATGAGACGTGTTGAAACACCGTGTCACACTAGCACAGGCACTTTATTGACTTATGTTCGCCACAGACACGTCACTTTTTCGCCAACATCAATTGTTCAATTTAGATACTTTTTGGTCACTTACCAGTCCGATAATGTTCTTCTCCAGGAAGGTCGACCCTCCAGCACCTGCTGTGGGTCAGTCTTTGTAGAAAAAGAAAAAAGATTGTTAATATGTCAAAAAAAAGGCTAAGGAAAAAGTAATCAAGCCAGACCAGCTGGCTTTGAAGAGAAACCCAAAATTGGGTTGTGTTTGGTTCAGATCTCGATCCACAGTGAAGGGGAGATGGCATCCTCACCCTAACCGCACCCAACAAGGACATACACACTCACACACACACATAAGCACATGTATGCGTGATCGTTCAGTGCGAGCGTCTGGCAGGGCCCCTCTCACCTGCTCCCGTCAGTCTCGTGTATATTTAGATGAAAGTATCACTGTCATGCAGACCTCTGTTGGCCTTGGCACAAGTGCCCAGGATTATTGCCCCTTCAAGAAGATATTGCAGCTTTTCATGCAGATTAATTTAATTTAGATGAAATTCAATTTGTATTGACAGGACAAGAGCATGCTGTTCTTGGGCAAGCAACATCTCTTTAGTCAAATAGGTGAAGCTCACAGCAGTGTTATTTTAGTATTATTACTATTATAGTTTATGTTACACTCTGAAAAATGCTGGGTTAAAAACAACTCAAGTTGGGTTGAAAATAGACAAACCCAGTGATTGGGTTGTTTTAACCCAGCGGTTGGGTTAAACCTTTGCCCAACATGCTGGGCAGTTAACCCAACTATTGTTTAAGAATGACTGTATGGCTGGCTTAAAATGAACTTAAAAATAGGTTGGAAAATCAGACACGTAATTAGAGGCAACAATAATAATCAAAAGGTGAACATTTATTAATAAGCAATTTAATAAATGCTTATTGTTTAATTATTATTCATTAAACCTATTAATAAATGTTCATTTCCAACATACTTTGGGCTCATTTTAAGCAAGCAAAATACAGTATTTTTTACAAAATAAAAACATTTTCAACCCAACTTGGCTTCCTTTTAAAGATTTAGTAATTTTGTTGTGTTTTGTCAGGTTTTTAATATGTATATATTGTCTTTATTGAGTTTTAGCTTTTAGTTTATTTAGTTTTAGTTATTTTAGTACTTCAGCTTCAATTAAACAAAAATGAGAAAAGTTGCAAATTTTTCTCTTTTTTTCTATTTTATTTTATTTTATTTTATTTCAGTTCATGTTTATTTTATTTGAAGTAATGAAAAGGTTATTTATGGTTATAGTTTTAATTATAGCTAATGATAAGCTTGTCCAGGCTAAATTTAATCCACAAATTTAAAAAAAAAAAAGAAAGAAAGAAAGAAAAAAGAAATATTATTTCACATAAAGAAAGTGAGGTCTCTATAATAAGATTTTTCATGACATATTTCCATTATCGTAATGTGTCCGTCTTTTTTAGATTTGGTTTTAGATGATGATTGTCAATTAAATTCTCATAATAGTATAATTCAATAATTATACTATAATTCTATATTATACTAAATTATACTATAATTCCCATTATAGTATAAATTCTCATTATAAATTCACAATAATTTACTGAAACAAATAAATTTCTCTCACACACACAAACACAATAGAAAGATGATAGATAGATAGATAGATAGATAGATAGATAGATAGATAGATAGATAGATAGATAGATAGATAGATAGATAGATAGATAGATAGATAGATAGATAGATAGATAGATAGATAGATAGATAGATAGATAGATAGATAGATAGATAGATAGAAAGAACGATAGAACAAACAATGAATGAACGAATGATGGATGGATAGAACGATAGATGACTATGCATTATTTCTGTAGCATTGCTTTGAACATAGTCATAACTGCCATCAATGTAAAGTTTGCATTCACATGCATCTTTTGCAATGGGATACTCTGAGAAAGAGGACACTAGCGGTCACATGACTCTTATGGAACATATCCCTGGTCACCATGTGGTAATGGGAGGGCCCTGCTGGTCTGTCCTGGTATGCATGTCGACCAGTCCCAGAGAGACACTGAACCTCCAGCTGAAACCAAAGATAACAAACATTTGCCCACGCAGTGGCTGTCTTAACATGGATGGGTGAAAACGTATAACCCTGTTGCTGAGTTTTTGGGAAATGACAGTGGCATGAAATTTTACCTGAGATTTACCGGAATTGTTCATTTCGACAAAGACAGTATCTCAATCATCATCTGAAAACACCAAGCGGCAAGCGCTGTGCAGTTGTCCAAGACTTGATTTCAGGATGGATTGGATTTGGACTGCTCACAACCTGTGTTTATAGAGAGACAATTTAAACAAACTTGCATGGAATATAGAGAAAGTCAATTATCTGTCTCCACAGCAGCAGTTCCAGTAAAATGCGTCTGAAGCGGCTGAAAATGGCTTTTCCACTCAGTATTTTTGACTTTTTTTCCAGTACAAATATCTGAACATTCTTAAATCAACATCAACTTGAGATACAAATTACTCCAGGAATTAAGTCTTGTTTTCTGAATAATGTATCAAAATTAAGTGAAATCAAAATTGACAATTATTTTTTAATGGAATATTGCAGTATTTACTACACATGATTTATCCATGCTCATCATAATTTTTTTTTAAAAAATGTGCTCTTTTGAACTTTATAACTTCCCCTCCTTCTTGCAGCCACATCTCTTCTCTTCTCTGATAACATGTTTACTGGAGCAAGAGTGGAACAACCTGTCACTAAATGATTAATAGTATGCTAATAGTAATAATAAAACCATAACTATCCAACCATTCAATTAATTCCCAATAGACAAACTCAAGTCCCGTCCTACATTTTTTCCTCTCTTTTCCTCATTTTTCCCCAGAAGCCTTTAACTCAGATATGCATCACAATAGAGAAGACTATTGCAACTTCCATTTCATGCCGATTTTAAAACTTTTCACTTTTACCAACTTGGGGTCTACTAGAATAGATTTATGCTTAAATGTTAAAAAAAAAAAAAACATATTTTTTTCACATATTTTGCGCCACCTCTCTTCCCAGTCTGTCAGTAATGGTCAGTGTTGGTCAAGTGTACAGTTTTTCCACAGAATTGGGCTACTTTTAATTTGTTGCCACGGGTAAAAAAAAAAATTCAAACACCCCCAAAACAACCCCCAGACATACAAATTCAGTGGAAAATTCAGCCGCTAGATGGAGAAAATTGCTTTGGGCTATTTTTAGGCTACCTTTGACTGGCCATTGGGCTACTTTTGTTGCACAGACCTGGCAACCCTGGTAATGGTGCATTCTATTTGTCCTCAGATGTGGAAAGTTCCCCAGTAGGACCTTTTTAACTGGAAATGCTCCCTCAAGTAGAATTTATGACTGGGGAACTTGGGGAAAGCACAAAAACCCCAACTTCAGAATCAAATATGGCTGCTCAGAATATCAACTGAAACAGTAGTAATATATTATTTATTAGCATTTCTGTTTGTCTCAGTAACCCAGTGGTGCACACAGTATTTGTGGACATAATTCTTTGGCATTATTGGTGCAAAATACCACTTTTTAATGCGTTTGTATTCTAAATAAACCAGCAAAGGTTTGCCAGGACGCGTCCATCTTAGCTTTCAGACCTATTAAATGGAACGCAATCGCCTTGGGTGTGACATCAAACCCAGCTCCTGAGAAGGAATGTTGTTTCAAACGCGGACAGACGTCAATATACACAATTTTTCAAGTTTAACTCCACCAAGGTTAATCTTCTAACTACTGACTGCTTTGTCGGACAAAATGGCGGATTCGGTGTTCTGATTGGTTAGATCGCTTGTCAATCAAACTCCCTGCGAAGGGTCAATTGTTTAATTAAGGTTTATACATAGTTTCCATGACAAAGTTCAAGATAAATCTTTTCATTACTACTGGAGCTTCCATTTTTCCTAGTTTCAAATAATTACTAAACAGCAAATATAACCCCTCATGTTCGAACCACCCGCTCTAAGTGGGACTCAAACCGGGTCCGCCGGCATGGGAGTTGGGTGCTCTAACAAGGAGGCTAAAGACCGCAGTCTCTAGTTTCAGTCGCTAGAGCACCTCTTGAGTGAAATTTACACACACAGCTCTTACTAGCCTTTGTCAATTACACAAGTGCATTATGCACTCAATATCCAAATTCACTCACTCGTTTTCGTTTACTCCCTCAAGTAAACTATATTAGTGGACAAATGTACGGAATAGTGAATGAGGTAGGGGGCGATTTCAGACACAGCCTCAGTTTAGTTCCTGTCTCTATGAAGCCCCTCTTTCTGAAAATCATAATGTCCTCTGATTGGTCGGTTCAGCTGGACTAGTGTGTTGGGATTGGTCAAATTCTTCGAGCATGTTTTGGAAATGTCACGCCCTTTACTATAACCATGATTTTCAACACTACTATCGCAACTTCACCTGGCCACGCCCGTTTTTTTTGAGTTGGCTACGCCTTGGGCGGGAGTTTTTGTGAATAGAAACATTGTGACATGTTCAGTCCCGGAAGGAAACTCAAGATTACAATGAATCAAGGCATTTTAGGGAGTTCAGAAACGGTGCGCACTGTTAACTCCCTTTGGAGTGACTTAGTGCTTAGTACACTCTAAAAAATGCTGGGTTAAAAACAACCCAAGTTGGGTTGAAAATGGATAAACCCAGCAATTGGGTTGTTTTAACCCAGTGGTTGGGTTAAATGTTTGCCCAATGTGCTGGGTAGTTTTATTTAACTCAACTGTTGTACAAAAATTATGGTATTGCTTGCTTAAAATGAACCCAAAATATGCTGGAAATTAACATTTATTAATATGTTTAATAAATGAGCATTTATTAATAAGATAATGAATAATAAACAATAAACATTTATTAAATTGCTTATTAATAAATGTACACCTTTTGATTATTATTGTTGCCTCTAGTAATTATGTGTCTGATTTTTAATTTCTCACCTATTTTGGATTAATTTTAAGCCAGCCATATAGTCATTTTTAATCAGTAGTTGGGTTAAATAAAACTACCCAGCAGGTTGGGCAAACATTTAACCCAACCACTGGGTTAAAACAACCCAATTACTGGGTTTGTCCATTTTCAACCCAACTTGGGTTGTTTTTAACCAAACATTTTTTAGAGTGTAACTTTGCAGACCTTTTTCATGCTCAGACAGCAACATTACACAGTAAAGAAAGATGAAAATGTAAAAAAAAAAAAAGGTACTCTTTAAGAATGTTTGTTTAGATATTTTACTGAAAAACAAGACAAAAATACTGAGTAAGAAAATCATTTTTTGCAGTGTGAGGTTTGCTCAAGTGCTCTGGCAACAAAACCTGTGTCTCGTTGGCCTTGTGCTCCGCTCAGCACTAGGAGTGGCGTGTGGCACCGGTGGCAAGGCCTAATGACAGAGCACCCGCGCCAGAGAGATCTTGTGGGAACACCATGTCCGGCACACCCAGGAGGGGCTCCAACATTGTGACACATTTATAGGGAAGCCGTTCCCAACACAAAACTTTTGTTGTTTTTGTTGTTGGCGGCGCAATTGAGCTTCAATGGTGGTGTCGACCGTCAATATTTCACCCCTGTGGGTCCATCTGATGTACCGCCGACTTATCGCTCAAAGGCTTTTTGTTTTGTTATAGCATGGGGAAAAAAATCCACATGTCCGAGCTATTATCCTAACGAGTTGGCCGACAGATTTGCATGTGTGTTTCTGCTCTAGTCACCACAGAAAAAAAGGTTGCATAAGAGACTCTGGCTAGTTTTATTCAAAAAGCCCTGAGGTTTGTGGCTGCGAGGTTTTTTGGCTTTCCATAGAGGTGCCTCTGTGTAGGAGAACAACCGTGCCGTTTCCCCAACACACTGTGGCGTGAGCTGACTTCAGCCTGTCAGGCCCTGAACCGCCACACAAGGTCTCACTGTGTGTTTTAAGACCAGATGCTGTGAAGCAAGGCAGAAACAATGAGCACCGTGGCCCTTACTTACATTTTTCATCTGAAAAAAAAAAATATATAAATGCTATTGAAGATACTGTTAACTATAAAAACATCCCTGAGACACGGTAAGGAACACAAAGCATGCAGCAGGAAAAGTGTGCGGCGAACAAGTGTCGGTTTGCGGGGGTTGGGAGAAGAAACGGCGTTCTGAGAAGTCCTACCTCCAAAGATAATATTTTCAAAAGATCTTTGCGCACACATCTGGTTCTTTTCAAGGGCGACTTATTGGTAGTGCCATAGCTTATTTTTCTTCACCCTGCACCTCTCCTACAGTGCTCTTCCAAGCATATCCCAGCGGCCCGGCTGAAAATGCTAATGTTCCTGACACTTAGTCAAGTCAGGCTCTTGGGAAGTGTTCTGAGGATGGGCCTCTCAGCTCCTTCCTCCACAGGATGAAGTGATGATATCTGAGGGCAGATCAATGAGACTTAAATGCAGAAACTTCATTTAATATAAATATTAGTCTGAACAGCTCACCTGTTTCCTCTACTGTTTGGAGTCAATAAAAAGGTTTGGACATTTGAGTCATTCTATAAAACAGGTGGCGATAATAAAATAAATACATTTAAAATGTACGAAATGCAAGATTATATAGGCTATACATGATCAGGCATGACATTATGAGCACTGAGAGGTGAAGTGAATATCACTGATGATCTCTTCATCACAGCACCTGTTAGTAGGATATATTAGGCAGCAAGTGAACATTTTGTCCTCAAAGTTGATGTTAGAAGCAGGAAAAATGGGCAAGCGTAAGGATTTGAGTGAGTTTGACAAGGGTCAAATTGTGATGGCTAGACGACTGGGTCAGAGCATCTCTAAAACTGCAGCTCTTGTGCGGTGTTCCCGGTCTGCAGTGGTCAGTATCTATTAAAGTGCTCAAGGAAGGAACAGTGGTGAACCGGCGACAGGGTCATGGGCGACCGAGGCTTATTGATGCACGTGGGGAGCGAAGGTTGGCCCGTGTGGTCCGATCCAACAGACGAGCTACTGTAGCTCAAACTGCTCAAGAAGTTAATGCTGGTTCTGATAGAAAGGCGTGCATAGTCGCAGATCAGTCAGGGTGCCCATGCTGACCCCTGTCCCCCGCCAAAAGAGCCAACAGTGACACGTGAGCATCAGAAATGGACCATGGAGCAATGGAAGAAGGTGGCCTGGTCTAATGAATCACGTTTTCTTTTACATCACTTAAATGGCCGGGTGCGTGTGCGTCACTTACCTGGGGAACACATGACGTCAGGATGCACTATGGGAAGAAGGCAAGCCGACGGAGTCAGTGTGGTGCTTTGGGCAATGTTCTGCTGGGAAACCTTGGGTCCTGCCATCCATGTGGATGTTACTTTGACACGCACCACCTACCTAAGCATTGTTGCAGATACACCATTTCATGGAAACGGTATTCTCTGGTGGCTGTGGCCTCTTTCAGCAGGATAATGCTCCTGCCACAAAGCGAAAATGATTTGAGGAGGCCAACAACGAGTTTGAGGTGTTGACTTGGCCTCCTTTTTAAATCAAATCAAACTGGAAAGCTGTGAACTCTTTTATGTATTAATTTAGCCTTAAAATACTTCATGATTCAATACATTATTTCCCTAAGAGAATACTCAACTCTCAGAAAAAACTTCCTATTAAACTGGACAAGACAGCCGATTCATATAATGATCCATTTCTTGTTGCTGACATGCAAGTGATGCAACTAATGTGGTGAACAAATAAACTACAACAAATAAAAGGGACAAGCATTGAGAGTGTCTACATTTACCTAGAAGAGCCTCATTCCTGGTTCTCAATAGCTTTTTGTTCACAGTTCATTTGGAGACATCAGCTGAATACTCATATTCATGGTATAAAAATGATGCACTGTCAGTTCGGACCATCATTTTCAGAGCCCAGACAACTTGTGCTTTTCTTTCCTTTCTATGTGTTTGCACAGCCCGAAATTATGGAACCGCCACTAACAGGATGTGTGCGTTCCTGAGGTACTTTGCGAGTATTCCGATTGCATCACATGTCCTGGATTTCATGGGGTTTTTTCACGGTACATTTACTGTGTCATTTATAAAAGCGGCTCTCTACTAATATGCTAAATACAACCGTGCTGAAAGAATATACGAGCCAGATCGTAATTTGATTCGAATTAAATTTTTCTAATGGCATCCTCCAGAAAGTGCAAAGTAAACATGTGCTCTTTCCCGTCACTTTTCCACCAAGTGGTTTTGACAGGACCTTAAACATCTGGACAGTGTACATCATATGAAACACACACAATTCTTTCTTCCTCGCTGAGTAAACTGGCCTCAAGTAAGTCCGCCGAGAACCCACCAGTTAATCAAAACAAATACAACACATTTTCTTTAACAAACAGAGCCTTATCTTTTCCGCCAGTGCGGAAAATCTTAAAACGAAGAACTTTCAATCAAATTTAAACATTTGTTGATTGTTTTTAATACTTAATTATTTTCTGTTGCTCCTATGTTTTGGGAAATCAGTGTGAATTTACTCAGTGGATTTGCACTGAGACATTGGGGGGTGTGAGACATTACATGACGTCTGGACATCCTGCAGTGGAGCCATTATTCAGGGCCTGAGGGATCACAGCTAGAGGTCGTGGCCCCTGATGACCCTTAGATGATGGGCAGGACTCCATCCATGAGGCCACATGACAGCAGGAAGTACTAGCTAATGTGGTTCTGATTAGAGTCCTTATCTCCAGCCCCTGATTAACAGTTCAATTATCTGACGGGAAGAAACGAACCGCTGACTTAAACGTGAAGGGAACAGTTCCGCAGAAAATGAAAATTGAAAATGAACTTCTTTCCACCGTAGAATATAAAAATGGAATTTTCAAATAAATTATGACTTCTTATTTCCATGAAAATGTCAGTAAATGACCTCTAAGGGTGTGCAGTTCGGTTCGCTTGATTCTGTGGTGAAGTAAATACTACAGAAAAAAACAAATGTAATTTCTACCTGAATAAGTTAGTTCAGGTAAGTCAATTCTATATTAGTACTCTAAGTTAATTTCTACAAGCTTAAATTAAGATACTGGTGTTCCCGTCATACACTGTGGCATGAATAATTAATAAGGTTGCATTTTTCACTGTTTTTCAGCTCTATTTGCACTGTTTTATCATTGCTTTGTTGTTAGGTTTAGTAACTTGATGTTTTGTGACATCTGGAGTTCATTTTCTACTCAAAATGACACATTCAAGCTCATAAATGATTGTGTACCAAATACAATTGAGGTCTCTGTGTTCGGGTGGGAACCACATTACTTCTATTATGTAGATATCTACTGTATTATTTACTTAGATGTTCTAAGTAAAGCATTTGGCTTAATTCAATGTTATATTGTTTGAGAAAAATGTACTTGAAAAAAGTATTACAAAGTAAACTTCAAGTAAGTAGAAACTACTCAACACTGTAAAAAATCAAAAGTTGAGAAAACTTAAAAGTTTAAGGCAACAAACATCAGCAGATTTTTGAGTTCTCAACTTGTTGTTTTCAGTTTATACAACTAAAAGTTGAGAAAACTTAAAAATCTCCTACAAAAACAACTTGAGAAAACTCAAAAATCTGCTGGAGTTTGATGCCTTCAACTTTTAAGTTTTCTCAACTTTTGATTTTTTACAGTGAACAAACTTTAACTTTAAGCTACTTTAATTTTTAACTTTTATCTTCTTTGTTTAATTTACTTAACTTAGTTAAGTCAATTTAACTTCATTAGCTATAAATATGCGTGCAAAAATTAAGAAAATTTTACTTTTTTTTTTCAGTGCATAAAATTATCCTAAAAGTGGTTCATACCTACAGAAATGAGCGGCCAGGATTTTCCACAGAATTTCACCGTTCCACTGAAAAAAAGAAAGTAATACAATTTTCAGTATAAAGCATTCCTTTAAAACAAAAATTAAATTGCTTTTACATTAACAAACCTTTAAAAACATGATTCAAATGAGACATTTAATCTTGAAAATTTCAAATATAAAATAGAGTTATTGAACATAAATTGTCATATTAACAAATAAATTAGATTGACCAAACAAACTAAACTAATACAAATTTAGTTTATTAAAAACAGTGAAGATGATTCACAAAATAATGACTTTGGCAAATACACCAAGGCAACTTGTACTTTCCTGCCTATTTAGATGTAATTTTTAGTTGATATTACACATGAGTGCAGCTTTAAAATTTACTTTAGAAATACCCTAATCTGTATGTTAAAAAAAAAAAAAAAAAAATCTCTGAAATTTATGGTTAAAAAATCAAATTAAAATAAATAAAATGCAGCTGTGGTTGCTGGAACTTTACAGGGGGAAAACAATTAAAAAAAAAAAAACCTGAAATTATATTTTACAAAAGTTTTATAGAATTTTATATAAGTTCTTACTTTATAATAAATTGACAACCACCTTAAAAACACAGAATCAAATTCTTAATTAACCAATTAACAGGTTAGGATTTTACAGTTAAAATTACAATAATTTTTACAGTCATATGAAAATGTAATATCAATTTAAATATAAATTTATTTGCCAACCAAAAGTATCTGGACAGTGGAGGGTTACTGGGATAAAGTGATCAACACTGTCTCCAGCATGAGATGAACCACTCTTACCTCGGATCAAACAGCTTTTTTTTTTTTTTGCTTTTTTTTTAAGATTAAAAATTGTGCAGTTTTGATTATCAAAACCTGATTTTAATCAACAATTACAACAAGTGCTAATTCCCAACATGCAGCTCTGCACAGAATCTGTTATAACGGTGCATGATGGGAACTGGCAGGCACTAATATCTCTGCACTTAGGAGCTTGTCTGTGCTGCTCAGTGGATTGAGTTACTGTGAAAGCCATGATGGAGTGTAAAGTAATCTCCTGCTGTGGAGCTGCCGCGCATGCCTGGAGTCCGTCGCATGTTTCTGAGATTCCTTATCTGGTGTGAGGGGGGGCTTCACCTGCTGCGCCAAGATGCCCTGGAGACTTTAACACAGCGTGCCAGCATTTCCCAGACAACGTTCGGCCTCCATCTAACATATTTTTCTACATATCGTAGACTTTCGATAAAATACACATCCAAAATTGCATTTTAAAAAGAGTAACACCACAAATCTGGTTCAAATGACCTGAATGTTTAAGCTTCAAATGTAAGCACATCTTTGGAATTTCTCCACAACATCTGTACACTTTACAATATGGTCTCAGTTAGTGCATTAGTTAACACGAACTAACAATGAGCAATTTATTTTTCAAATTTAAGGCTATCTACACTACGTCTATATGTACACACTAATACATCTGAAAACACAACTTTTTCCTCTACATTTTGGACTTTCGTCCACACTGAGACAGCGATTATGTCCTTTGAAGACTCTCAAGTGGATAAATTTGTAAACGCTGTTTTGAAGTTGTAGTGTGGACTGTGAAAACTAAGGTAGTTGAAAATGATGACGCGTGTTATTGTAGCTATTGTAACAACAGATATCAATGTTTATACTGGTAGTTCTGTGCTGTTCACTTTCACAGTATTGTTAAAGATAAGTGTTACTTTGTTCAATCTTCATATCACATTCCTGCAAAGATGACGGAAAAGTCACTTGCAATTGACTGTTCGCAAAGACCCGCCCCCTTTAGTTATTGTTGCTACATCCGACAGGCCATGCCGCTCTCACGCACTGAAAAATACATCGCGGAGCAAAGAGGACACTGAAAACGCATCAAGACAAGACACAGCAGATTACTTTTGATATGAAACAAAGTCTCAAATTTTGTGATTTTTAAAGAAATTTGAACAATACCGATTTGTGGTTCTTTAATATGTCGTAACTCGTGAGAGACCGCTGCAACACCTCAGTTCAAGCGGCTTGTGAACCGATCATCTCTTCCTAACTAGTAAACATCAGAAGGAATGTTGTTTCAACCGTGGAAAGACGTCAGTACCCACCATTTTTCAAGTTCAAGTCAACCGATGTAAATCTACTAACTCCCCTTACTGCTAAAATAGCTTCCGCCAGACCGCCTTCTATATTCGACTTACGAAGAAAGTGTAAAACTCTCGCAGTTCAAAAAGCTTACGCTACGCCCTACACCTTCCCTATTCAACTTACGGAAAAAGTGTAACTGACGCAATGACAGTTCCATTTTTTCTGTAAGTTTAATAAGGAAGGAGGTCTGACGGAAGCTAGATATTTTACTTTATAACTTGTTAAATATGGATTTATTTTTTTTTGGATGGATGGATGGATGGATGTGGATGGAGGCACGCACTTCAGCTTCATTAGGTTTCTGGTTCAAATTCAATTGCTTCATGTTAAATTAAGTTGAAACAATTACTTTTTGACTTAATGTTTTTATATTAAAATAACATGTTTCAATCAAGTAAACCCAACCAGGACTCAATCAAACAGGATTTTCACTTCCCGTCATGCTTTGCAATGGGGCTGAACTAGGAGTGTAAATGTTGAAATAAAGTGTTATTTTAAGCAGTTTTTAGGAAGATGAGAAAATAATAAGAAATGAATCACTGTGGTGATTGCATTTTCACAAAAGCATTGTAAGCCTATGTTGATTGTAAAACCATTGCCACCAATCGACTTATGATCAATTTAGGCTTTTTGGTTAAGGCAATTTAGGATGAATCCAGTATCACATCTAGATTTCTAACACAGAACATCACAAAAGTTATGTAAATCACAAAATTAAACAAGAAGAATTAATTGTATATGAAAACAATTTTTTATTTTTTTATTTATTGCTTTTTATTTATTTTATTTTAAATGAACACAATTGATTCTAGTTCATTTAACAAGGTTGATTCCATTGGATTTTACTTGTCTCAATCATGTGGAACCACTGTCCATGATTGAATTGAGTAAGTTGGACATAACTATTTTACGTAGATTCTTAGTCAGTTGTTTTGTCACAACTCAACTCAAAGTAAAAATGAACCTTTAATGATAATAAAAACTAAGTTGGTTGTGTGGAAACACTGTCCATAATTGTCATTTTTTTGAGTGTATGGTAAAAAGGTTTTAATTTATTAACACTCAAACGCTATTCTTTGAATTAATGTAATTAAATCATGGAAAGGATTTCTGCGTGATTAAATGGCTTTCTTTCAGCATTAAGCACTTTTGTTAGGCTAACTTAAATTGCATAGATTGGATCAACTTAAGTAAATGAGTTGGTCCAAAACATTAAGCTGTGCCCAACAACAGTAAATAATTTGAATCAACCTTAATAAATTAAGTTGACCCAACGTAAGTAACAGAATTGCATAATGCTGAAATAAAGCAACTTACACTCTAAAAAAAGTTGGGTTAAAAATGGACAAACCCAGCGATTGGGTTGTTTTGACCCAGCTGTTGGGTTGAATCTGCTGGGTAGATTTATTTAACTCAACTAATGCTTAAAAATTACTTTATTGATCACTTAAAATGAACCCAAAATAGGTTGGAAATTAACATTTATTAATATGTTTAATTAATAATAATTAAATAATAAACATGTATTAAATTGCTTTTTAATGAATGTTCACCTTTTGATATTATTGTTGACTCTAGTAATTATGTGTCTGATTTTTAATTTCCAACATATTTTGGGCTCATTTTAAGCCAGCCATATAGTCATTTTAAACAATAGTTGAGTTAAATAAAACTACCCAGCAGGTTGGGTCATACATTTAACCCAACCACTGGGTTAAAACAACCCAATCACTGGGTTTGTCCATATTTAACCCAACTTGGGTTGTTTTTAACCCAGCATTTTTTAGAGTGTAATCATGTGGAAATCCTTTCCATGCTTTTTTTATGTTCGTTCAAAGTTTTTTTTTTTTAGGTACAGCTACTGTAGGATGTCTTGAGGGCAAGTAAAGCTTGGGCTGATTTTCATTTGAAAGTGAACTAATCCTTTAATGCAGTAGAAGTTTTGTTCACTGTTAGTTCATGTTAACTAATATAATTTTAACAAACTGAACCTTATTCTAAACTGTTGATTTATTTGCATCAGAGAACAAACAAACCCACTTTTCACTGACATTATATACTGGAGCACATCACATAAGGTAAGTCTGGCTTGTCTCCTCATATGTATGAGTCTCAGTTTCAAAAGAGGAAGGGTTTTTTTCCCACCACAATCCAAAGAAGTAGCACACAAACGAATGGAGCCGTGCCACGGTGTGGAAAAGACGCATGTCCAGCCTCATGCTTCACGTCAGGGCCTCCGCCAAAGCAAACTGTGGTCGGAAGAATCCGTTAATAGTGCCTGATCTGTGTCACCTGAGACTGGAATCATCCAAAACTCAGAAACCACACAGCCACAGTCATCGACGTGGATATTTGCAGCAGCTGAGTCTCTCTAATGAAGGACTCCCACCACAGACCACTCCGAACGGCCACAATCTACATCACAATCTGCCCTACTTTCATATTTCAAGGCCTGTGCTCTGGACAGGTCACAATCCAGACGTTTATAACAAATGCACAACGGTTTTCCCACAGACTCTTAGATTACAGTTTGCAGAAACGCAGATTGCCCTTATTAATCTTCATCATGACTGTCATGTGAGAGTCGAGCGCATGAAAACGACTCACACTTCTCAGGGAACGGTGACAGAATTTTCCAACTGTGTGACTGATGCAATATAATGGTGACAAAGCCTGTGCAGAACATTTCCTATTCTACCATCCACAGTGTGCTGAGTGCTAGTGCTGTCTTTGATTTCAGTAATCAAAAATAATCGGGTGTATTAAAGAGGGAGTTCACTCAGTCATTTACTCACCTCGTGTCGTTCCAATCCTGTATGACTTTCTTTCTTCTGTGGAACATAAAAGAAGATATTTTGAAGACTGTTGAGGTCCAAACATTGACTTTCATTGTATGGACAAAAAATAGTAAATTATGAAAGAATTTTCATTTTCAACTATCTGTTTAACCACACTTTAATAAAAAAAAAAAAAAAAAAAAAAACGTATTAATTAATATTATTATTATTAAATATTAACAGATTAAATTAAACAGGGAGTGTTCAGGAAACCTGATTGAAAACAATTAAAATGATTCTTGGCATAGCCCACACTAAATGACTATTAAATATGTAAATCTATATATTTAATAAATCTATATATAATATAATATAATATAATATAATATAATATAATATAATATAATATAATATAATATAATATAATATAATATGATAAATATATATTTAATAAATATATAATATAATATTATATAATATAATATAATATAATATAATGAACTTTAATGAATTATATATATATATATATATATATATATATATATATATATATATATATATATATATATATATATATATATATATATATATATATATATATATAATTCATTATTAAAGTTCATTATTAAAATTCTAGCCAATATACACGGGGAGTGTTCAGGAAACCTGTTTGAAAACAATTATTTTGCAATAATTAAAATGATTCTTGGCATAGTCCATAATAAATGACTGTTAAATATTATATGTAAATATATATATATAATAAATATATGTAATATTATATTAAATATAATGAATTAATATGGCTGATAATTATTTTTATAACTTATAATCAATATTAAAATTGTATGCTATTTTGTTTAAATATATTGAACAATGAAACACTAAAAAATAAAAACAATGTTTAAATGCTACAAGTAAATTTAGACATGGCAGCATTATATGGATGGATATTCATTTTGAGATTGGCTAAAAAATAAACATAACAGTGTATTAAATTATTAGTGTTTTTACCAATTAGCTTTGCCACCATTTAACACACATAAAGTTAATCAAAATATAAAAATGGCGGAAATAAATTCACAATTAAATATCTAATATTGACCAATACCGATATGAATTACAATATCTGATAACTGATATGGTACCGATAAGTTGTGCATCCCAACTCAGTATCATATTTTAGTATCAATAACCCCGTTGAGCACACAGAAACTAAAACTAACATGATCACACATCTACAAGCCACAGAAAGTTGTGCTTTTTCAGATCTGCCAAGAAAAAGGAAGTCATCATTTGGTGTTTCCACCAAACCTCTTCCAGTTCAGACCAACTGCTGGCAAAGAGACGGACAACAGACATAGAAAAGACTGGTTAGTGTCACACAGGAGCAGGGCATCCATTAGGAAGACCACACAGGGCTCCAGACACTTCTCCAGTGAGATAGACGCTATCAGAGTGAGTGGCAGGTGCTGGTTTTTCGTCCCATCTCCTTCTCTGATAGTATAGATGAACAAGCCTCCCGACACGTTCCAACTGTTTATCATCAGGCGGCTTGATTTCCTCTTACAGAGAACAGATGGCTTCCTTAACGGCTCTGTGCTCGCCTGTTTCGTCTTTAGTTCTCAGCGTATCTCAGCACAGACCTTTCGAGAGATCCGTGCCAGCACTAGATTCGTCCTAAAGAAGAACAAAAATGGGAAAATTAGCACCTTCAGTACCATTAAAAATACATATTAATGCGACACTGGGACAGAATATATAGGCTATACCAGTTATGTTTATCACATTCAAATAATGCAGATAAAAAGTGACAGTAAAGAAGTGACAAAAATAATATGGAAATGTGAAATGAAATTATTTGATTGTGAGAAGAAAGAGAGCGGAGATTGATATGAGAGTCATTCTACAAAAAAATTCTGAATACAGAATCCTGCATTTGACCAATCAAGTCTTTCAGAGCGCCATATAGTGAAGGATAACATGACATTTTTCCACTGTCATTATGTCAGCTATAGCATTTGTCAAACTTCAATCACACTACTTAGGCTAATGTCAACGTCAATCCATTATGAAGTTTATACTGGCCTCAGCTGTCTGCAATGCATTCATGTAAGAATGCTTGGAAGTACAGGCTAGCATGTCAGCAATGTGTAGCAGGACTTTGAAGCGTCAGCCTGGGTCAACATAAACAACAGGTACTGCAGTAACAAACCTCAGAAACAGGTGGTCCGGTCATGTCTGAATCAATACATGCCGGTGGCCGCATGAAATGTTTCCGCTCAAGGACTGGATCGATGTGATCAGTAGCTTTTGACCTGTTAATCAAAGTAGCAGGTTAGCAGGATTTTTACATTTCCTGAAAAAAAAAGAGAGCAAATCTGTGTTATTTTAGAATCATTGAAATACAGTTTTTGAATTTTTATTTTTTTAATTATTTAAATATCGCAAAAGAATTGTTTTCAAACAGGTTTCCTGAACACTCCCTGCATTTATTGGTAAGAAGTTTTTAATTTAATTGGTTAAAGCCCCCCTGTTGTCAATAATTTTATCCCTTAAAACTCATCTTTGATCACCAAAATGACATATTTAAACATTTTTTTTCCTTGAATTTTTTTTTTCATGCCTTAAAATAGCTTGAATGTAACTCTACACCCTTGCCTCTTATACACGGTTCCATGAATATGCAAATTAGCCCCGCCTCCACTCACTCACACCAGTTCAGAGATCCACTCATTGACGGTCACACGTTGACGTGATTGGTAGTTTGTGACATCAGAAAAACCAGGGATTTCAAACCACATTTTTGAGACTGTCTTTAGTTTACATGCAGTTAGAGAACATACTTTCTTAAAAGCATAAAAGCATTCTTAAAAGGTTTGTCTTAAAGCATATTAAAACACCACAGAGATATATAAACAACATTAAAAACTTGATTTTCACCACAGGGGGACTTTAATATTTAATGTTAATAATATTTATTAATAATATTTTTTTAAATATCTGCTTACATATGCTTAAACTGATGGTTAAAAAAATGAAAATTCATCATTTACTCATTTCTCATTGATTTTTTTTCTATGTCCACACAATGAAAGTCAATGTGTGTTTGGAGCTCAACGATCTTCAAAATATCTTTTATGTTCCACAGAAGAAAGTCAGTCGTACAGGTGAGTAAATGACTGGGTGAGCTGTTTTTATCATGCATCAAGTAAACTAAATGAAAATGAGAAACATTAGCTTATATAAATTAATAAAAATAAACAACTAGTTTATATAAATTAAGTTTAAGGTTTTTTTTGTATTTTATTTTAGTAAAGAGGTAATGAAAATGTTTTTTTGTTTTTTTTTAGTTAACCATAAGAAGTCAATAAAAACTTGCGAACTATAAAATGTCTCCATGTTGTTGGACTATTTTATAATGTTACATATAAATATGTAGGGTCACAGGTTTTGAAAAATCGCTAAGTATAAGAAATATCAATAGCGATTCGCAAGCTCCTATAATACGTTTTATTGGACTGTTCCCAAACAATTGCACCTGATATTTGCGCAGATATGGTTTGGCGTCCTTAAAAACTGGAACTTGAGAGTGGAAACCTCTCTGTACATCTTTGGAGAGCAGACAACAGTCATTGGCATGTCAAAGGGCCAAGTGTTCACATATGGTCACATAGCTGAACTAATGGCTGACAGGCCTCAGCAAGGGCATTAAAGTGACCCTGCCTCCAGGACAACACAAGCACGGACCAGCGCTCTGTAAACTGGGATCCAGAAATCTGTAAACATACAATTAGGCCATTAATGTTGCACAATGGACTACTCACTCCTGATATCTCAACCACAATATAAAAAGGTTTTTCTTTATTCCAAAGATCTTGTTGTTTAAATTACACAATCAGAAAGTCCGCAATTATGTGAACTAATGTAAACATAAACCTAGTCTGTTGTATTTTTGTTTGCATTTGTATTTTACTTACTTGCCGTTTCTTGTCATTATTTGTAAAATCATAGAGCAAATATTTTTCAGTGTGGAAAAACAAACACTTGAACATGAGTCAGTTTTTCTTCGGAAAAAAAAAAATTGTTGAAGTGTGATTGGATTTTTTAGTTTTTTGGCTTGCATCCCATTCGACTCTATGGAGAGGGCGGGGTTTATGACCTATACTGCAGTCAGCCACCAGGAGGCAATCTAAATGTTTTGGCAGGATGTGCAGGCACACTTGGTGCTGAACAAAATTATTCTAAACATGCTGCTAACTACTGCATTTTTATTGGCCTTACTTAGATACTCAAGTATTTGTTCAAAACCTGTTTAAATGTTGTCCCAGTGTTCCAAACTGAGTCATCTGAACCAATGCAATCTCACAGAAAAACATTACCATTTTTACGAGGTTGCTATTTCATATGAATTGTATGATTTTTAGAAAAAAAAAAGTAAATATGAAGATCCTCCCCTAACCCCACCCCTAAACCTAACAGCCACTGGGGCGTAAGCAGATTGTACGAAAACGCACACATGCAATCATACGAATTCATACAAAACATATCGTATACCAATTCACTAAAACATAAAATAGTTACGAATTGCCATGTGATTGCGTTGTCTGAACAAACTATTTCAAATTTAACGTTTTGCAAGTTCCCAGCTTGCATTGCAGCTTGAAATAATTATGTGGTAACAATTGTTTAAAAATGATCATTGCTTTACATTTTACTGTTTTAATTTACGATGTTGCTGTCTTATTTTCACTGAATTAACATTTGTTGATCTCACCGTGTTTGAGATTTGTGTTTATACGTGCATCTAATTACAACTCTGAGGTTTAAAGGTCCCATCGAACGTTTTTTTACAAGATGTAATGTAAGTCTAAGGTGTCCCTTGAATGTGTCTGTGAAGTTTCAGCTCAAAATACCCCATAGATTTTTTCTAATAATTTTTTTTAACTGCCTATTTTGGGGCATAATTAGAAATGCACCGATTCAGGCTGCGGCCCCTTTAATTCCTCATGCTCCCTGCCCCCGGAGCTCGTGCTTGCCTTAAACAGCATAAACAAAGTTCACACAGCTAATATAACCCTCAAAATGGATCTTTACAAAGTGTTCGTCATGCATGCGTCGGATCATGTGAGTAAAGTATTTATTTGGATGTTAACATTTGATTCTGAATGAATTTGAGGCTGTGAGCCGTGGCTAACGGCTAATGCTACACTGTTGGAGAGATTTATAAAGAATGAAGTTGTGTTTATGAATTATACAGACTGCAAGTGTTTAAAAATGAAAATAGCGACGGCTCTCTTGTCTCTGTGAATACAGTAATAAACGATGGTAACTTTAACCACATTTAACAGTACATTAGCAACATGCTAACGAAACATTTAGAAAGACAATTTACAAATATCACTAAAAATATCATGTTATCATGGATCATGTCAGTTATTATTGCTCCATCTGCCATTTTTCGCTGTTGTTCTTGCTTGCTTACCTAGTCTGATGATTCAGCTGTGCACAGATCCAGACGTTAATACTGGCTGCCCTTGTGTAATGCCTTGAACATGGGCTGGCATATGCAAATATTGGAGTCATACATATTAATGATCCAGACTGTTACGTAACAGTCGGTGTTATGTTGAGATTCGCCTGTTCTTCAGAGGTCTTTTAAACAAATGAGATTTATATAAGGAGGAGGAAACAATGGAGTTTGAGACTCACTGTATGTCATTTCCATGTACTGAACTCTTATTCAACTATGCCATGATAAATTCAAATTTCCATTCGATGGCACCTTTAACATACTTACCCAAAATGCTAAACAATCTTTATTTGCCATGATAAGAATGTATAAATTCATTAGATGAACAAAAGTGAAGTTTTCAGTTGTTAGTTGAGTTAAGTTAACACATTGACTGTAATATGTCGCCTTTTTTAAAAGTTAGGTCAGCTTTCTTTTGTTTTACAGTGATGTTATCTGAGACATATCATCTCAATTGTAGCAAAAACTAACAAACCTGTGGGATATCCTTCACGGATCTGACAGTGTGAGAAAGTTAGCGCACAGATTTGAAGCAGACAGCTTACAATGGACCTTATCTGTATTGAGTGTTTATGATAGATAAGGTTTGGGAAAAAGCCTGCCTGCAGTGACAGCCATCAGACGGTCAGAGTGTTCTGATAGAAAGCCTGGACACATCTTGAGATTGTTAACAAATAGACTGCTTCATACAGATAAGCTTGACAGAGATTCAGTACAATCGCAGTTTTTCAACATATGAGACTATTTGAATACGCTATAGGAACAGCTTTGTTTGGTTTGAGCTCCAAGCATGACCGTTCCATAATCAGCTTGTATCATCAGCTTGGCCTGAATTAGTTTTTTGTCATCAGCATGCAATATTAGTTTTCTATTTAACTGTTACCTATTTAAATCTCTGTCATGGTAAGGGCAAGATTTGAATAATTCAAATACATTTGTACAGTACAGGTCGATGACGGAAGAAGGACAGAAAGGCTTTCATTTGAGATGGAACATTTTAATTTCTAACCGCCTGCTATACAGTATTTTCTTTTGTTTTGCATGTTCCGCTCTAAAATTGGAAGTCAAAGAAGAAGTAATTATCCCCCTAAATTGAACCATTTCACATAATTATTTCTTGGAATGTAATGTTTTTTACTGAGCTACAAAGAACATTGAAACTTGCCATTTTATATGCCGTTTGTGTCGCATAATGGGTTTTCCCATCAGCTCCAGACTGCGCTGGTTAATTTGGGAAGAGGTCTTGTTCCCTCTGAGAGCACAATTTAATGAGGGATATCATCCAACTGAGAGAAGTTATATTTATTTATATATTTTATATTTATTAATGTATTTGTCTTTCAAGATTTGTCATTGTAGACACTTGATACAAATGAAGAATGAATGATGGCCCTAATTTTTGTAATCAAATAAAAGATTAAATTGATTCACACCTCAATATATGCGTATAGTTAAATATATATATATATATATATATATATATATATAGAAAAATTTGCATACACATTTTTCATGTAAATGCAAAAGTACACAATTATTTATTAAATAAAAAATTCTATACTAAAATTATTAAAAAATATTTAGAGAAAAAAAATGACTAGAAATCTAAGATATGTTTTATATAAAATATTTGTATTATATTTATAATTTATAATGTATTTTATATTTTTAATTTTTATATTTTTATATATATATATATTTTAATAAAAATATTTGTACAAAAAATGCAAAATACATATAAATGCAAAAGTACATAATTAAATAAATTTTATACTAAAATGGAAAGAAATTTAGAGAAAAGAAAAAAAACAATATAATACAATATAAAATAAAAACATTATATATATATATATATATATATATATATATATATATATATATATATATTATTGTATTATATTGTTTCTTTTTCTTTTCTCTAAATTTCTTTCCATATGCACACACTTTATTACATGTTTAAAATGTATAAATATCATGCCATGCTCTTTCAACTTGGTTCAGTAAAGAAACCAGCAGCCACCTATTCATATATTCACAAGTGCAAGTCAGTGGTTGTAATCACTCTAAACAAATGTGATTCTTAAGTTGAATCCATAAAATTGAGATTATACCAGGCAGCACTTTACTAAAATAAACTACTGGGTCTTTATGCCTCTTTTTTAATCTGTCTGTGACTGTTTAAAGTTCATATAGCTCAAAACAGAGAGCACTTAATTCTTTGTTGCTCCCCAGATGACCAGTTCAGCCATATGAGTGTGAAGAGAATTATGACCCATTTTATGGGGCAAGTTAGTTACTCCTTTGTTTATAACTGAATGTGACTAGTGTTGTGAGAACAGTGTAGCAAATGTGAAATTTATGTACAGCCTCAGGCAATGGTGATTTTTCTTTCAGTGCTGTGTCAGTGAGTTGCATTCCTAGTCTTATCTGTAAATCTTTATGTAGCCGTAAACCACAACCCAGGGCCTGTATAATGCACATACGTGAAAAAGCTTCACATCGTGGAACCGTTGTTCTGCAGGACACGTGATCGTGAGCAAAGAGAGGATCTGAATGAAGGGTGACCTCTACTGAAAGACTTACATCACCCAACAATCTAAGGTCAAAGGTCACAACTGGAGTGATACACAGTGACCCCATGAAGTACTTGGACACTTAAATGATTAGTTCACTTCAGAATTAAAATTTCCTGATAATTTACTCACCCCCATGTCATTCGAGATGTTTATGTCTTTCTTTCTTCAGCCGAAAAGAAATTAAGGTTTTTGAGGGAAAAATTCCAGGATTTTTCTCCATATAGTGGATTTCATCAGTTTCCAATGGTTTGAAGGTCCAAATTGCAGTTTCAATGCAGCTTCAAACGGCTCTAAACAGTCCCAGATGAGGAATAAGGGTCTTATCTAGCAAAAAGATTGGTCATTTTCTAAAAAATTATATATTTTTAAAAACAAATGCTCATCTTGCACTGCTCTGTGATGCGCCACACATCAAGTAATCATGTTGGAAAGGTCACGCTTGACGTAGGCGGAAGTACCGATCCAGTGTCTACAAAGCGAACATGCAAAGACTAAGTCAACTGGCCTTTACAAAAAAAAGTTAACAACAATGTCGGACGATTTTGAAGTTGAAGACTCCAAACTTTTGAACAATAGTGTACTTGTCTAAACACATTTGAGGTCATTGAGTGCACATTAAACTCAGCAAGTCATATAGTCTCATAATGCAAAACAAAACAGTTCTGATCTACTGTAAAACACCCATTCGAGAGTAGCCAAATTTCCAACATCAAAAACGTAGATTTCATGGAACAGATTCCATGTTGGCCATTTTAAAATTTACAGACAATAGCATGGCAGGGTTTGCACGAGTTAATGCACTCTAAAAGCCCTATTTCCTCAGTGGGAGAGTTGTTATTCTGCCGATGGGACGGCTGCCGCTTCTGTCGCTGAAAAGTCCACTCCTTTGGTTCCTCGCAGCAAGACAGCAGTCTATATTGGGCGGCGATTGTTCTCAAGACAATATGACTTTTTAAAGGGTGCCACTGCAATGGTAAGTATATATATGAAATATTGTTATCCTGGTTCAGAGAAATCAGAGCGGTCAGGCTGTCTAACCACAGTCACGCAGTGGCGCCACAATCCCGTGGCCAGCTTCCATGCTTGTGCCACTCAAGGGACACGCAAAGAGCAGCGCCCACGGGTGTGTGGATTGTGAACTTGAGCAGTCATCTATAACAAAATAATTTCTTCTTTCACATACTGACATTTCAAGGTGGACAACTGTTTTCTCTAATGTGATGGATAGGAAAAAGTTAGGAATCTTTTGTAAATGACTGATCAGTCTCTTAAAGTCAACATGAAATGTTCACAGCCCCTTTATTTGATGTATTTCTGAGAAACAAAGGATATTAAAAGACTAATTGGTTAATAGTCAGCTCTCTTACTCTATACGGTGAAAAACTGTAATAGATCTAATGGGACATTTCATGGAATTTTACAAATACTGTTAAATGTACAGTTTTTGGAAGTGATATAACCAAGCCCCTATTGTAATTGTTAGTTTTCTTATTATTCTTCCTCCCCCATGGGAGTCTATGGCAGCCCTATGAACAAAATATTGAAAAATGATGAAAATTGGTACACTAGTAGAGATGCTACTGACCAACTTTTCTGAGATCTCAAAAAATGGCTTTTTCTGCTTATAACTTTTGAACACAAAATTATGAACTTGGCGTCTACGAATTCCTTGGATCATACCGAATCCATGGATACCAATTCTGCCAGGATTGGACAAACCGCTGGTTCGCCATTTTGAAATGTGTCATAAATTGCAAGATCTTTTAAAACGATTTGATATATCGGCACATAATTTGGTAGAGTTCATTGAAAGCATGTCCTGAAGGTACCTGAGAAGTTTGAACACAGCACCATCTAGTGATCCAGAGATATAAGTTATAAGTTGTCTAATCATTGTCCATAATCTATGCCATTATGTTCCTTGGTTTATGCAGATTCCAACCATATTTCATTTAGCATTTTCCATCATTGTGCCTGTCTGCCATATTGAAGAAAATATGGGGGGGGTTGCTGCTACTTTGACTGAGCAACACAGAAATGATAGAACTGATTTCTGATATTTGCTAATGTTTCTGAGAAATACCTCTCAGAAGTTGACCATGCCTGCGTTTGTTGTCTTATGCTAATTAGCTTAGCATGCTAATTAAATAACATCAGAGGCCATTCTTTCTAATGTGGGATTTTGGCTATCAGATTAAACAATTTATATTAGCAGCCAAGTTATCTTAACATGCTAATTGACTCAAATGATAACTCATGCTTTTGCATGCTCATTCTTGCCTCGGCAGCCTGGTGAATGTGCGTCAACTACTGATGAGCAATGAACTATTGACTAGAAAGTCGGGGGTTTGAATCCCATATGGTGCAAAGTTCAAATTGATACTGATATGCCAAGTACACACAAGAGTTTATTTGGCTCTGTATTGTTTTCTGTTATTTAAAAGTAAGAAATCATAATGTCTAGGATGATCCTTCTCACCTAGAATCTCTCTTCTGTGTCAAAACAAGAGTCTGTCCTCTCTGTGTTTAGCAAAAAATTTCCAAGCTAAAGTTCATTTAAATCCTGCGTCTGAATTTTTTTTTTTTTTTTTACCTGAACCATTATACCTTTGTTCTGTTAAAACATTTTTTTTTTTTTTTTTTTTTTAGAATTTACAGAAATCAGTGTCTTAGGATGGGCATCCATAATGACCTTCATGACATTCAAAAATCTGAAAGGTCTACAACATACCATCCTTCATGAAAACTACAGAACATTTCAAAACTTTACAAACCAAAGTATTTTTAGCTACTTCTTGAACCCTAGGAGGGGCTTGGCCCCATTATTGCTGCTAGCAGCTATATTTTACAGTGAAAACCCGTAAATTGACTTTCCCAGAATTCTCTATGCGACAGCTCACATTTGATGTTTTTTTTTGGTGTTTTTTTTAATGTTTTTTCTTTTTAGTTATGCACATTACATCTAATTTACATCTAATGTTGTCACTAAAAAAATGCAGTAAACTTTGATTTAATGTGTTTTGATGGTTATGTATGACATGTCTGTCTTTATTTTATTATTTACTTCAGCTTGTGGAAAAGCTACTTTTGATGAACTTTGATTCATCATGTGGTTTTCTCTTTACCACCTGTGCTTTTAAGGTGGTTGTCAGTATATTATAGATTTCGGTAATTTGGTATATTATTTCAGTTAATTAAATATACAGTATATTACTGTAATTTAAGGTCAATCTGTAAAACTTAAAACATTGCTTCCATATATTTTACAGTATAATACATTTCGGGCAATCACATCTGCCTTTTTTAACCACAATTTTCACAGATTTTTATTTACAGTGTAGGCTAGGATTGAGAATTAATTGGACTGTGAAAAGTGGGCGTACCAAAATGGAGTCAGCCAACAAGAATAGTTGTTTTTAGAGGTGGAACAAGTGAAAGATTTTGAGGACAAACTTTTTTCTTTGGAACATCATGCATAATCATTTACAATAAAACCAGGAATTTGTATTAAGAAAGTAAACAAGGTCAATTTTTAGTTTCGTGTTGACTTTTAGGGTACTCTGGTGTGCACTATTTTTGGCTTTAATACACATTTCTTGGCCTCAAAACGGCTGCAAACACTTTCAATTCACCAGTCCAAACGCATGATATTAAAATGGGTCAGCTGCCCTGCCTAAATATGACATCTTTCAAACCCCAAAATGTAGCCGTGCTCCTGTTTTTCGAATCAAGGCTTCCCCCTTCAGACCACCAGCACCCCGAAGAGAAACCACATGAGGGAGCGGGACCGGCCTGTAACCAGGAAGAACAGGGAGGCTGTTTATTTCTGGTGCATCTCTACTGAATGACTCACACGTTGGCTGCAAAACCGGTTCAGTCTCCAACAGCTGAGCATGTGCCAGCTCCAAAGGCATATAACTTGTGCGCTGCCCACCCGCTCCGCTTTACCCCCGTCTCAATCGCAATGCTCGTCATCTGCCTATTTTCTCCTGCGTTTAATCCCCCTGTAATCATCAGATGCAGCGTTTTACAATCAACATCGGATCTGACCTTGAGCAGGTTTAGAAAAGGCCAGACACATTAGTGGATGGGTACGAGGCCGGGCAGGGAAGAGAGAGAGAGAGAGAGAGAGAGAGAGAGAGAGAGAGAGAGAGATTAAGTATAAGTGGGCGGCTCTCTGCTTCACTGGAGTTGAAACACACATGCGATGTCCCTATTATAGAAGACAGCAGGCCACCAAGTCCAAACAAGCACTGCAAAGCAAAACAAATCCACATTAATAGTAGTATTATTAAGGGTGTAAAAAGTACTTGAGGACTGTGTCAAAGTATTAATCAGCTAAAAGATAAATGATCAACACTGAAATAAATTTGGTGCAGAAACTATTTTCTCTCAGAAATTGCTAAATTTCACAATTACAGACAAGTATTTCCAATCAGCATGCTTGTTGACTCTACAAATGAAGTAATGATTTGTCTGAGTGGGAATATAGATTTTCCCATAAAATATTCATACCAAATTGACAAGTGGGCAGTCAGTCTGGATTAGATGGAGATGCGCTTTTAGGGTGCGTTCACACTTTTAGTTCGGTTCGTTTGGCTCATTTGGTCCGGACCAAAGAAGAAAAAAAAAACATTTAGTCCTGGGCCTATTAGCGTTCAGATTGGCAATTTTATCACCGAACCAAAAGATACTGAACCTAAAGGCATAGGGATACATTCACAACCTGATTGGTCGGATTTTATGACGTATTGCCTATTTTGAGACGGAACTTACCGAACATCCAAAACAATGCTGTTTTCTGAGGTAAATGCGCTCGTTGTGTGTGTGTGTGTGTGTGTGTGTGTGTGTGTGTAGCGGTGCGTAGCCTGCATGTAATGTTATTTTGGCCAGCTGGAAACTCGTGAAAGGCTTATAAAATGTGCAAAGTAGTCAAAACAGCAGCGGGAATCCAGCCGTCATATACAAAAATGATCTGCTGCGTGGAGACGCGCGTCTGCTTGACATGGGCAAACCGACATGCGTGAGGATTCTTTCCATTTTAGGGTCTCGTCTTCCTGTTTTTGATTCGTTTATATGTCTTTGGTCCGTGTTGCGTTCATATATCATTCGAACCGCACCAGAGTTCGTTTGGAAGCGGACCGAGACCCATCTTTTCAGCGGTCTCGGTCCACGTTTGGTCCGCACCAGGGTTCGGATGGCAGCGTTCACACATGTTCAAATGAACCGCACTAACCGAGCAATCGTACCAGGGTTCGTTTTAATCGAACCAAACATGACAAGTGTGAACGCACCCTTAAGCACATATATTGAAATTTCTCTTGTAAAGTACCTTTTGAAAGTTTAGCAAAAAAACGTTTATAATTTTTGTTTTATTTTCCAACTTCAAAAAAATCTTTTTTTACAGTGTAGCTAAAACAATGATTACAGAAAGTAAAAAGGTTGTTGCATTTTTTAATAGCGTATTTAAAAGTAGTCTGACACCAGTTAAAAAAAAAATAAAAAAAACTACCAATCGATAAATGCATTTATTACAGTTTTCATGCTAAATACTGGTTGTGTAGCTACATTGTTTTCTGTATATCATACTATAAATAAACTTGCAAATACAACAAATGAAGCTGCAATTACAAGAATAAACATTATGTGTGCTATTCACACTTAACCTTAACAAATGCAACAAGTCAGGGCCTCCAAATCCTTCCTTATTTTAGGCTTGACCCTCTATGTACAAAGCAACAAACCATGTATATGGAATATGTTATTCACTGAAATCTGAAGCATCATCTGTTTTGTAACTGTGACATGGACAACAATTTGGGGGGGAAAAAAAAGGTTAAATATTTCCAATCAGCGTGCTCGTTGACTCAACTACAAATGAAGTAATGATTTGACAGAGCAGGAATATAGACAAACATTTTTCCTCATCAAAATTTTCCCCATAAAACACTGACAAAACACAAAGTGACACGAAGGCAGTAAATCTAGGATTATATGGAAATGCACTCTCTCATGTACACTACCTTTTGAAAGTTTGGGGTCAGTAAGATTTTAAAAAATGAATAATAAAAAAAAAAAGAGAAAGAAATTAATACTTTATTTAGCAAGGATGCATTAAAGACACAATATGTAAGATTTTTAGATTAAAATATCCAAAAACCACTAGAAAAATGTTAAATATTTTGTTGATTTGTGTACATACATTATCCCAAATGTTTGCAACAATGTTTAAATCGAGAAATCAGCCATTTGAAGTGTCATTTTGTCGCCTGTCAATGACGTCATACCCTCGCTACCCTCAATTTCCAGTTTTAATGTCGTAGAAGTAAACGCATTATAACATAACTTTCAACACACTCAAATGTATTAAGTATTATGTAAAACAGTGCTGCGTCACCCCACATACGCAACGAAAAGAGCGAAAGAGGCCGACTGCAGCAAAAGCATAATAAAAGCTCCGCTGGACTCCCGCAGCTCTCGGCCCACCCTGATTCATACCACAGTAACGTTAATAAAACGTTATTACATTAGCTCACCGTGAACATGATTTCTGCCCAAGTCCGTCAGATTGTTTTCCATCGGCTGTGGAGGTGAAGATGACAACTCCCATGATTCCACACTCATTCACAGTGTCATAAGGCTTTGTTTTGAATAGGCGACCTCTTTTGGCGAAAATTACATACTGTGCCTTTAAATTGACCAGAAGTGACAGTAAAGACATTCAATGTTACAAATAAATTCTTAAAACTTTGTAACTTTCTATTCAAAGAATGAATCAAAATCAGCACATTAGAATGATTTCTGAAGGATCATGTGACACTGAAGACTGGAGTAATGATGCTGAAAATTCAGCTTTGATCACAGGAATAAATTACATTTTACATTATATTCAAAACAGTTATTTACAATAACAGTTATTAACAATATTTACTGTATTTTAAATAAATATTGTGAGCATAAGATAATTATTTCGCAAACATTTAAAAACAAACAAAAAAAAAAAAACGTACTGACCCCAAACGTTTGAACAGTTTTGTACTTTTGTAAAAAAAAAATTAAAAAAAAAATTAAAAAAGGAACCTAGTCCTCTGATTAACCCCTAGTAGATTACATTAAATCAAATGCCCAAAATACAGGACAAAAATAGGATATCTTTGGTAGGCTAACATTAGACGACTTAAAATAGTAGCCTGCACATATCTTAAATATTCAAACATGAGATTTTGCTATTTTAAACATTTCAGTTAAGTTCAAATAAAAACATATGCGTCAAGGAGGGAGGTTTAGAATTAACGAAAGGCTTTATACCCATTTTGGGTCTCTGATTCAAATCATCAGCTTATACTCTCCTGAAATAGAGTCTATGGTCATTATTTAATATGATAAACCTGATTGTTTATTATCTCATCGCCTTTTCAGTAGCCTACCGTAGGCGCTAATGAGCAGCGCGCCTTGGGTTTCAACTCTTGCCAACCAACATAAGACTGTATTCCCTCAACAACCAAACCAACCAACAAAAATGAAGACGTAGCTGTGACAGTCTCACAAATTCCCAATGAAGTCAGCTCTCAAAGCCCCCGTGGGCAAGTCCGAGTTCGTGGGAACGGCTGAGGTGACAGATCCCGGCATCTCTTCCCATAGAGCTCAGGGACAGAAGACATCACTTTATCCTGACCTATAGTCAGTTAGAAATGATGAGCTGCTTTCAGCAGTCAGCTGACCCTCTACGAACCAATCCGAGCAAAAGAAAACCCATGCTGGAGGTCATGGAAAACCTTTCCCTGAGAGGTCCAGATTTACTTGCTCAGCAGAATACATAAAATTGTTCTTGGACGACGCGTAATGAGGGAGACGGACATCACCAGGCCAACATGTCGCCCTCAAAAATGCATTTTTATTCACTGGAGAAATTTGTGGCTCGGAAGAGTTCATATGTGTTTCTAAAACGGATGAGCTTGTGTTCGAACGATAGTAATTGGATCGTATACACTCTAAAAATAAACTTAAAATGGATGGATACGCCAGTCTTTTTAACAAATGGTTCCCTCCAAGTTTAAATTACCGTGTGTGAGGGAAATGTTTTAGAAGGTTTTGAAATTTGTACGAGTAGGCCATGATCGTGTGGCTTTGACTTAAGATACACCAAAGTTAAATATGCTCCAAATTACAGTCGTTACGAGACCCTCAAAGCCAAAATTAGAGGGCGAATGCCCAGGCGGTACTATTGACTTCTTTATTGAATGGCTGCTCTGTATAATTAGCAAAGCAAACTAATCCATCTGATCTCAACCATCTGAGCGCATTGTGCTGTGATTCAGATGAAGTCTCGTGATCACGGCACCTAATCTACATTCACCTGGTAGTTTCGTCACAGGAGAGCTTTGATGTCCGTCTGAGGTCCATTCAAGGTTTTTGGTTGGTTTCTAAAGCGAAACATTCATCTGACGGAGGATGCTGTCCCTGGAGACTCTTTTGACAACTGGGAAGGAAGCCATTACTGCCACTACGGCCTGACGTTAATGACAGGATGACCTTTAACCTCGGTTTCCACTCATCTAAAGCACGCCAGTGATTTTCAGTGTATCGTATTACGACATTTGACAACATTTCGACATCAGATTTCAGCTCTAGATGAAATTGTTATTGTTTTCTGTTCTATTTATAAACGCTTGTCTTAAAATATCTCAAAGAATTGTCTCAGTGTTTTTCCTACATATGATTTCAGGAACCAGACCCAATTTTCTAAATAATGTGAATACAGGAAAAAAAAAATAAAAACACACATACATACACATACACACATGAGTAGGCCATATATATAGTACATATACAGTGTATATATATATATATATATATATATATATATATATATATATATATATATATATATAAATACTAATTATTTATTATAATTACATATAATTCTAAAAAAACTGTTTTTTTGAAGTCATTTGAAGTCACCGACTTCAAACTGTATTAGTTCTTGCTTCTCGTAAATGATTGTGAAGATGGTTGAAAGTTTGAATACGCACAAATACAAAACTTACATCTTAAATATCTAAAGAATCATAATGCTCATATTTCAATAAAAGTTTCGGAATGACTTGAAAATACTGATTTTTGGGTGAACTATTCCTTTAATTTCGAAAATGTCTCCATTGTCTCTTAACTAAAATAATTAGGCACTTAATTTGAATCTCATTAAAAATTATTGTAAATGTAAAAAAAAAAAAAAGAAAAAAAAAAAGTTTATTCTTTAATATAAATAGTACTGTCATGTGTGTTGGGCTAAATAACCATGCTTATTCGTTCCATTTCAACAGAAATTCATCAAACCTTGCTCAAGTTTTTGGCCTAAGATGTTTAGATGTAGCAGGTAAAAAAAACAAAAAAACACGTGGCTTTATTTCCATCTTTGGTCTGCTGGCCCGTATCCATGACAACAGTTTCTGTGCTGATGTTCTGTGTAGGATTGTCCTTACCTCATGCAGCGCCACCTCTGCTTCCAGACAGAGACACACTGACCAAATTATCCTCACAGCGGCCCAGATACGCATGGAGTCATCGGTGTCAGCCTCTGCAGAGCTGCGGTCACATGTTTAATTTTGGATAGTGTTATAAGAGGTGATGCTCAACACATTCAGCCATTTAAAGCCTTCCTGTCATCTCACCGTCACATCGTTTTGACAGCTGAATCGATCCCACATAGGCAGACATCTGGCCTAGGATCAGGCCAAGGAACGAAACTTTTGTAGACATCAAACTTTTCCAAACTGACTGAGCAGATCTTTTAAAAGTTGTTTGCAAAGTTTCCTTCACACACAAATTCTGCCACAGATGTGAACTAGTATCCAATTTGAGATTCGATTTTGTGTTGTAATGTTTAGTTTCCTTGACTGTGCCTGGATTCTGAAGGAATTTTATTAAAAGTTATGGTATTTTTAACAAAAAATCTCTCTTTTCCTTGGACTATAACAACTACTGCAGTCTTTTTGAAAACCCAATGATTAAAACAGCAAAACAGCTTTTCTATGAATAATGTCTCCCTCTATTGGCCAAGACTGAGAAATCCCCTTTTAATCTTATAATCAACAAAATAACATGCCACTAAACAACAGGGAAGAAAAGGCAAAAAAATAAAAAGTTGCTCACAAAAAGATTCTTCAATGATACATCACAATTATTACATTTTGGATTAAGTACATTCATAATCAGAATTTTAATTATAAAAAAAGGCTCAGCATGAGCATTATAAAATATGGCTTTTATGTGGAGTTAATAATAATATAATTATTACATTATATTATTAACATTCCTATTATTTATCATATATTTAATATAATCTTGCAATAAGTGACCTTAAAAAGCTGGAAAAGAATTGCAATCCCATGCTGTTTCAGAAAAATTGAGCTGCATTGCCTGGAATCAGTTTAAAAACAATGACGTAAAGACATGACTACAAAAAAATATTCCAGTAGACACGATTAACAGAAGAAATTTGTCAACCGGTAGAGATTTTGGACTATCTGGACTGTATCTACTGTGGTTACACTCATGTGACATTGCTGTTCTGCATGGTCAAAGCTTATCGTTTTATCGTTTACGTGTTTTCAAGCATTGCGGTTTAAAAACAAGAGATTTAAAGCCGTTGAAGCGCAGTAAGCAGCGAAAGAGAACTAATTTCGCTATATGTGCGAGTTTCTTTTGCCGCATAATTGGGCTTGAACGGTTAAATACACATACGTGTCAAAATGCCGTGTTTGCAAGTATCCTCGTCGTAAGTGAACGCAAACAGTTGAGAGAAACGCATGTGTAACAGTATATTGGAACAGTGCATTTGGTCTTAAAGTGACAGCAGCCTAATAAACCTGCTGTCTTTTTTAACTTTAGTCAGCATGTAATGATCCTGTTTGAGCATAAATAACATCTGCAATTTAATGACAACACTCAACGTTCAATGCAAAGGGAGATATTTTCTTTTACAGAAATCAGTTTTTAAAGGACTACAACAAATGGCTTGTAGTTTGTACTACACCAAACTCTAAATTTACATAAACCCTGCCCCCGAGAACACACAACAAAGGGGGCGAGGCCATGTTGGGCTGCTTTAGAGAAGAGGAAGAGTTGTTGTAGAGTGTTGTTGTCATGCCGTCATTTTATGCCGGACTGCTTCACAAACGAGGATCAATTCAACACTGGATTTGCACAAAAGATGAACATGATGGCACATGCTAGTCGTTGAGTTGAATCAACTCCACAGCAACTACATAAATTTATCCACTAACCATTCAGAAACGTCCAGTTTCATTCTAAAAGTTGTAACTTCTTCCTGAGTCTCTCCATCAGTGTCGACTCCGGTTTGAACAATGTAAGGCTGAACACCGTTACTGACAATCCTCATTGTGAGACTCTCCAGCTTTGTTGTTGTTGAGCTGTTAAAGCTCTGCCCCCTTCTGGAAAACTGGCCCGGAGCAGCAGATCATTTGCATTTAAAGGGACACACACAAAAACAGTGTGTTTTTACCCTATCAGAACAGACCTGTGACTCTCCAATTGAAGATGACTGCCGTTTAGTCAAAGAGACAAGCGAAAATTATGTTTTTACTGTTCATTTACAATAAATAGTACTTTGGAATGTTATTTCAAATGCAAAATGAACAACTACAATGCAAACTAGTAATGATAAAGACATAACACATTTGCAATGATAAAACAACAAAGTATCCCTAAAAAAAATCTAAACAACCTATTCATGACCTGAAATGTTGTTCGTCCTTCACGGCCAGTTCAGTTCAAGCTTCTGTCCAAAACTTTAGCACCAACCGGACCTACCGTTCCATACATTTGAAATGAGGTTTACTGTTCATTAGATCGGTTTGTCTGATCGATTGGATCTTATATGCAGCCAAATCTTCAGCAAACAGTCTACTTGAGTCACAGCTGCTCACGAGTCTCCGGTCATGATGGAGATGAACTCCTCTTGATTAACTGAAAGACAGTACAAGAACAAATGTGATCACTTAAATTCACTTTGCTTTTAACCTACTTGTTCACAGCATAGACAATTAATATTTTGCTGATTAAATTACATATCATAGCTCTTCACAATGCCAAAGGACACACAAACAGCTTTCAACTCAGCCTTCATTTCCACTGTTCCCATTTTTGTTGGCTGCAATACATTAATTTGCTGGGTCTTAATTGAGAAAAGCACTTTGGGCCAACTGGGAAAAGCACAGTAATTACTTCCATTCATCAGAGGCAATAAAAATAGCACTTTGTTCCTCTCCCTAGATAAAAATCCAGCAACTTACTCTCTCCGTCCCCATCAGTGTCAAATTCATCAATCATGGCTCGCAGGTCTTCGTCGCTCATGTCTTCGCCCAGTTCACGAGCAACTCGCCGAAGGTTTCTCAGGCTTATCTTTCCCGTTTCATCATCATCGAACAGTTTAAACGCCTTCATTATTTCCTCTTTTGGGTCTCGCTCCAATATCATGTCTGTCACTTTAAGAGAATGATATTACTTTGTCTGGAGTATAAATGCTAATGAAGTATTCACACAAAGCAAGCAGAATATTTATTACGTTACATACATTTATGTGCTCCAGATTTCAGCAGTAGCATTCCTGCGAAGCATTTCGTGGTCTAGGCCTATTGACGAGTAGTGAACTTAACTTACCCACTTCTTTGAAATCTTCAAATGCTATTTTCCCAGTTCCTTCTCTGTCGTAGTCTTTTAAGATCTTCAACACGTCTACTTTCTTCACCTCAAAACCCAGAGCTCTCATCGCCACCTGGAACAAAAATTTTAAATATCAGCAGTTTTGAGCTACTCTTGTTGATTTTTAAAAGGTGCACTATGTAAGTTTTTTTTCTTTTTTTTTTTTCAAAATGAACAATAATCTACATAAATCTATACAATCCTTCTTACAAAACATGTTTTTGTCCTACCCTAATTCACTATGGTAAGCCTGTTATAAGGGTTTATATTTCAGACCAGGTGGGATGCTTTTCATGCAAAATTGTGTATATACACGTTACTCAACCGTGTGTCTCGTCATATCCATAAATAGAGAAAAGTTGCTCCGGCTACTTTGACGCATATGGGAGTGGCATGGTTAGATGTCACAACAAGTGAGAAAGGTTGACATGGAGCAGCTAAATCTCCAACGTCTGGGAATCACCCATTTAAAAAAAAAAAAAAAAAAAAAAACAGAAGAGAGTCTGCTGGCATAAAGAGAATGCGACAGAGCTTGTAAAAAAACAAGAATCAACATTGCTTGGCTTTTCAGAGATAGTGAGAAGCGAAGGATTTGAAATGTTGTAAAAGAGATGGCATTTGTATTACTCAACAGGTGAGTAAGGTATTTTATTGAACAGACAAATTGCCAAATGTATCTCTCTAACAGAGTTAATTGTAAAGCATTATCTATTGTGAAGGGTCATTTCATTATGGCTGTTGTAGCGCTGTGCTGGAATTCATTTTCAAGGAAGTACAGTGTCTATTAATGGGTAAAGCTACAGTAACGTCTTCAGCTAGTCAGCTTCAGATCTCTTAAGCCTAGTAGTGAATGTTTTATGAGCAGTAGGATAAGTCGAGGAATGAGGGTCTTATCTAGCAAAACGATCGGTCATTTTCTAAAAATAAAAAAAAATAAAAAATAATAATAATAATTTATATATATATATATATAAACCACATATATTAACCACAAATACTCATCTTGCACTGCTCTATGTTGTGCCACGCTTTACATAATCACGTTGGAAAGGTCACGTGTGACGTAGAGGGAAGTTATGAGCAAGTGTTTACAAAGTGAACATGCAAAGACTAAGTCACACGGGCCTTACAAAAAAAAATATATTTTTTCAACTGAAGAAAGAAAGACATAAACATCTTGGATGACATGGGGGTGAGTAAATTATCAGGAAATTTTAATTCTGAAGTGAACTAATCCTTGAACAAAGAACTATGTGCATTGTGCACATTATATATATATATATATATATATATATATATATATATATATATATATATATATATATATATATATATATATGTTTCAAACTGTCATTCAAATTGTATCATCCTCTTTAATTGGTCATATAGTCATATATAAATAATTGTAAATTTACTAAAAAAAAAAAAAAATGAACAAAAGTGGGATCTAGTGAAGGTATCAGAAACTTTTCATAAAAAAAATGAAGAACTAAAGTATGTGTTAATCAAAATATTGATATGAATTACTTATATATTCATATAACATTCTTTGTTCTGCATTGATATGACACTTTCATTTGCCAAGGGTAATCTGTTCATATTTCTCAAAATTAAGAATTGAATTTTTAATTAGATGAACATTTCCAAATATAATGAATAGCGGTTTTGGAAATAAGATATTTACCTTTAATTCATGATAATCTATTTCTTTATCCTTGTCTGTGTCAAAGAGCTCGAATGCCTCCTTGATCTCATCCTTCTGCTCCTCTGTAAGTTCCCTCCTTTTCTTCCTTTTGCTCTTATCAGCAGTTAGGTCAGTCCTAAGGGCACAAGTGTGGAAATCAATAATCTGATTCATTCTGATCTTCCATTAGTTTAGATACCATTCAGTCACATACACACTTGCAACCTGCCTCCCTAGACAGCATTTTGAAGTCTCATAGAACATGTATATGATTATGCCAGGTGGGTAATCAGGATTATGAATATAACGTATATGGGATTCATATAGCAATAAAATGAAGGACATGCGTGCTGGTTCTCTTGTTTGTAAAGCAATATGACTTTTTTTTTTATAAAACGTTCTCCATTTATGATATGTATAATCATTTTATTATTATAATCACTATTATTATTATTATCAATAATCAAAACTGTGTCAATTCACATGCACTGGCTAGCAATGCTCAACACACCAGCAGCTGGTCTCTAAATACACAGCAAACGACTAAACACCTCATAATTACCTCAGAGACAGACTCATTTTTGCAGTTTGGCAATAAATTCGCTGATATTGAAACCCAAATCCGTACAACAAGATTAGAGTTCGGCTTCAACAGTCCTGCTAATCCCGAACACAGAGACGCCAAGCACAGCGCGTTGCTAGTTGATTGTCAAGGAAACGTTTCCCATTGGCTGCCGCAGTCTGAGCGTCAGAATGACGATACTTGTGATTGGTTGTTTGGGAACAGATTTGCGTTTGAGCCTGTCTCGGTCTGGAATGGGCGGTCTTAGTGATGGCGGCGGCACATCCTACATACAGAAAGAAAATGCAAACCTGAATAAGCATAAAGTAACTTACTCAATGTTCACATCGCTGGAAAGATTTTAGCCATTGTTTCAGCTTTTTAGAGAAAACTGTGAGTTCTGATTGGCATTTCATTGGTTTCTGATCAAGTTTGTTTGTATAATGACATTAGGATTAACAGCTGATTGAGAAGCTTGACCCCAAATTATCGCACAATAGGTAATATGTGATAATATCATAGTATGCATAAACATTTGAGTTTCTTTAAGAGATATATATGGTCTCATCATATGAAAACAGTTCATATTTGTCTTAATAGTCTTTGACATTTTCTTAATATGGGCATCAAACTTAAAGTTCACCCAAAACCGGTCTTCGTTTATCTTCGGAACACAAATTAAGATATTAAACAGTTCATGTGAGTAGTGGTTCTACCTTAATATTATAAAGCGAGGAGAACACTTTTTGTGCGCCAAAAAAAAACCCAAAATAAGGACGGCTGATTTCAAAACACTGCTTTGAAGCTTTACGAATCTTTTGTGTCAAATCATTGTTCAGAGCGCCAAAGTCACATGATTTCAGCACTAATTCGAAACAAAAGATTTGTAAAGCTTCGAAGCAGTCAGAGGTGTAAATGGAATTAGTTACTGTACTTAAAGTGGTTCAATATTAATATTATAAAGCGACAAGAATATTTTTGGTGCGCCAAAAAACAAGATAATGACTTATTTAGTGATGGCCGATTTCAGAACACTGTTGTTGAAATTGTTGAAAAGTCATTTTTTTTGGGGGGGGGGAATATTCTCGTTATTAAGGTAGATCCACTATACTCGCATGAACTGTTTTAAATATGTTTTGTACCTTTCTGGATCTTGAAAGGTTCGGTGATACTGCTGGCAATAGAGGCCTCACATCGGATTTCATCAAAAATATCTTAATTTGTGTTCTGAAGATGAAAGAAGGTCTTACAGGTGTAGAACGACATGAGGGTGAGTAATAAATTACATTATTTTCATTTTTGGGTGAACTAACCCTTTAAGTTAAGCATTCAATGACACCTAAATATATAAATTCACTCACTTCCTTGATTTCCTTTTGGTATGTTTTGATTTTAAATACTGTACATCCAGCGCTTTTGTTCTTTAATGAAAAACACATTGATACTGTTTTGTTGTAATTTAAAGTTAAACAGTTATCCTGCAGCCACTGGGAAACACTGACCATTTCTGCAGCCAAATGAGAAGTTTCTGCTGTTACATAAATAATTGTGTCATCTGCATACATTTGACAACCAACCTCCTTGCAACTTTCAGATAAATCATTTATATTTATATATAAACAGAAAAGCAAAGGACCCAATATTGATCCTTGTGGTACACCGTTTGCATTTTTGATTGAATTTTACACATTGCTGTCTACAAACCAGGTATGATTTGAACCAGTTTAAAGATTGTTGAAAAAAAATTATTTAAGTTTATTTATGAGTACTTCATGATTCACAATATTATAAGCCTTTATTTATGTATATGGCATGATGTAATATAATACAGGGTAATACTAGTAATAGTTTAGAAAATGAAGCATTGTTGCCAAACATAAATTGATATATAAGCAATATTGATTAAAATGAAATAAAGTAATTATACATAAGTATAAATAATTAAATATTACATATAGGCCTTATTGTTGCTGTTAACATTATTATTATATGTAATATAAACATTAAATAAATGTAAATGCAATATACATTTATGATAATAATGTATAAACTTCAATAAATATAGGAATTGTTGAAATATTTAAAAAACTCTGGTGACGTAACAGTGTCTTTTATTTAATTTTTACCTTCTGTTGCTATTCATAAACATAATAATTATTGATGATATTTAACAGCAATTGGTTTAACGCTTATCCTCAGTTTAGTAATTGCAGTCAACCACCAATAGAGGACGCCCTACACCATTACAAAACTGACATGGATCCTTTCTATATCCAGTTTGAACAGCAACAGGAAATACAAGTAACTCTTTTTAGACTTTTCACACACACACACAAAAATGGTTTTGTGTAGTTAATTTAATATTATAGAATATTAGTATTCTCTTGCTGTAAAAGCATGATCGGTGGCAATATCTTTACAGCATGTTTAAGGAAGTTGGATGGGTGGCTCCCAAACCACTTCCTCTGATGAGCGCAAAATGTGTCTCTGGTCTCATGAGGCTGTTGTGGGTTCAAGCTTGAAAGGTCCCAAGGTCATAAAACCACACCCTAATAGGCTCAGTCCTGGACAGATGTAAAACAGATTAATCCTGTGAGGTCTGATCAACGTTAAAGAAATAGGCATAGGGTCAAGTGTAAACTTTATCTTGCATGATGAGTATATACTTGTTTTTTGTTTTGTTTTTTGATCCAGGAAGAACAAATGCACTAAATGGAGCCAAGTTTACTTGTAATAGTAATACTTGTAAAAAACAAAAACTAACCCATCATTTCATCATTAATAACATGGAATGCGGCAGTTCTTTTTTAAGTGCACACTGCATGCTTTCATGTTTTGACTGAACTTGCTTCTTTGATTTAGAGCACTTGGAACCATAAAAGTCTTCTGTGACAACAAAGATTACCTCTTGGCAACCACTGACATTAGATAGGTGTCGTATTAAGAAACAACAGGACTGTTCACATGCTCGCTAATCATAACTCATATGAGGTGTGAGCGGTAGCTGGCAATGCAGCTTTTGAACAATTTCCATGTAAGCTGATCTCTTGCATGCACGCCAACACAAGGAAGAGGGTTTCAGAAAGTGACGTCTATCTCAAGCATGGTTCTGTTAGTACAGATCACTGGCTATGAGTTAAATAGAACAGAGTTTGTGTATCCCATGAAGCAAGTCTGTGCCTATTGGACGGAGCTGGTCACGTGACATTCCATTCATTAGCCTACTTGTGCCCGTCACGGTGCAGTGTCTTAGTCATAAGGACCCTCGTATGCCTGGACCATCTGGACTTGTTTGTGTTTTTTGCTAGACGGTTGTGATGTTGTGTATTAAACAGAATAACCATTTTAAAATATCTTCCGAGTATAAATTCATTTCACACAGATTTACCTGTCATTTTAAGCTCACTTCTATGGTTTACTCTGCTTGACCCTGCTTTATAGTGTGATGTTGTTGTGTGTGAGTTTGTAATGCATCGGTGGGGGAGGTTTGACTAGCTTTGACTGGCTCATGCTGAACAAAAGCAGATGAGGAACTACTGTGATGCTGCCGAGGCTGGAGAGATCTAGTTCAGACCGGTAGCTGGGTGCTGGCTTCAACACTGAAGGGTTCTTTGGCAGTGGGAGGGTTTTTTTTTTTTATTGTCGTCAGTGTGATTAATTTAGGGAAGACAGTCTTCAGAGGTTTCACAGTTACTATTGTAAGAGGTAATTATAGTACGTACTGCCCTGAGATGGAGGAAGTCAAAACTCTGACTGCTTTTTAATCTGCCTGTTGTAAAGGTTATAGAAGTGTGTGCTAATGATTTATCCTGTGGATGCTGATTAAAATGTTTGTTATTGTATTTAAAACTGAATAAAATAATGATTACACTAATATAAACAGTAATTCGGAAGATGCTTTTATCCAAAGGTATCATATGAACATTTATATTTGACATAGATAGATAGATAGATAGATAGATAGATAGATAGATAGATAGATAGATAGATAGATAGACAGAATAAAATCAATTATTACATTTACATTTTTGATATATTAATTTAATTTATTATATATGTTTGTGTGTGTATATATATATATATATATATATATATATATATACACACATTTATATATTTTATATATATATATATATATATATATAGTAACTGGATTTTATGATTAATGATTATATTTACATTAAAATTTGATCATTTGGAAGTTGTTTTAATCCAAAGATACTTTATCCGTGTGTGTGTAATATATATATCAAATTAATAAATCACAAAATTATATATAAAAATGTAACATATTGTAACAAATATGTAACATAAATATAACATGATTTATTAATTTATTGATAAAACTATTGTGTGTGTGTATATATAATACATCTGTTGCATGAATTTAAACTGAATTTATCAAAATGTAACATAATGTAACAAATTTTATGTATAACTATTGTTACTGAATTTCATGATTAATGATTAAATATACATTAAAATGTAATAATTTGGAAGATGTTTTAATCCAAAGATACTATCTATCTATCTATCTATCTATCTATCTATCTATCTATCTATCTATCTATCTATCTATCTATCTATCTGTCTGTCTGTCTGTCTGTCTGTCTGTCTGTCTGTCTGTCTGTCTGTCTGTCTGTCTGTCTGTCTGTCTGTCTGTCTATCTATCTATCTATCTATCTATCTATCTATCTATCTATCTATCTATCTATCTGTCTGTCTGTCTGTCTGTCTGTCTGTCTATACAAATATATGATTTTTTAAAATATTTAATCTTTGTTTACCAGATGTAGGCTAATTTATGGGTGTCAAGTACTTAAGTTGAACATCATTTTCCCTGTTTGGTTAATTTTTGCATTTGTGTATTTCTGTTATGATATAAGCGATAAACAGATGCAGTGAGAACAAGGTCACATGAAAGACTAGTATCATTAGTATAACTTACTGACTCATTAGAGTATGGGTGGGAAAACTATGAGTTACCGTAAGTACAGAACATTTTATTGACCTTACCACTCCTTGAGCTCCTCCCCAAATACCTGTTCTTTCACCTCAGTGGTGGTGTGATGTTCTAGACACGCCCCTCATTGTTTCTGCATTCTCATTGGATGAAGCAGACAATGTGTGATGCAGCCATGGAAATGATGGTCTGTGCGGTCCATGAGGTCTCGTAGCTAAGTTTAACATATATTTTAGCAGAGAAACCCACATAAAAACATTTTTAATAAGCTAACACTTTATGTGAGGTCACATAAAAGCTCGTCCAGTAGTCGTATTTATCTAGACATCAGAGGGACGTGTGACTCTGCGGGGCCGTCGCAGTGATAATCATGTGGAGATGTTTTTCTTGTGGCAGAAGGTTAAAGACCACATGCGCTCATGTGGCTTCTCGCTTGCTTTCTCTCACTGAGAAAGAAGGAAAGGCAGATGTTGTTCCAAATCATGCCGCCACAGGAGATCCTGGGATCCAGCCAATCTTCCCCAAAGCCAAGAAAAACAACCAGTTATTCTGAGGCCGTCTGATCAATCTTCTGTATGCGATAGCTTATGATATGATGCATGATGTAAAGTTAAAACTGCATTCAGGTCCACAGTGACTGAGGAGTTTAGGACTATTCTATTGGAGAGACGGAGAAATCGACTGAGAAATTTTGAACACAAAATGAGTGCGCATGTCTAAGTGCCTACGTTATTGAGAAGAGAATTTTAGTTTAGTAGTTCAAAAAATGTTTAAGCAAATTAATTCAAATTAAAGGTAACTTGCATTACTTTTTTAAAAAAGTAACTCAAATATTAATGTGTAAATTCATAAAGTAATGTGATACTTGTTATGAAAGAAATCTGATTATGTAATGCAAATTACTTGTAATGCGTTACTCCCAACACTTCCAGGGTTAAAATCCAGACTAAATATGCAGTTTTAATATACCAAGAATTGCAGCTGAGCCACAAAGAACTTTTGCTTTAAAGGTTTAGCTCACCCAAAAATGAAATTTCTGGCATTTGGATGTAAACACAGAAGCCTGCACTGTGTTCACTACGTCAACTGCGTATGACAACAGTTCAAATTGTTAAATAAAGGTTTTTTTTCTTCTGTTTTTCATGTGGACTGTTTTAATGATGTCTTTAATACCTTTCTGGACCTCAAAAGGTGCAATGAGTATGGTTCAGAAACCCTTGGATTTCATCAAAAATATCTTAATTTGTGTTTTGTAGACAAACGAAAGTCTTATGGGTTTAGGATGACATGAGGGTGAGTAATTGGGCTGTAAAATGTCACTAATTTCATTTTTGGGTGAACTAACCCTTTAATGAAAAGCAGGACATTTTGCAACATTTTTTATTTTGTGTTCCACAAGAATGCCACAAAAGTTTCAAGTGACTTGAGATTGGGTAAATGATGATGAGGTGAAGTATGACTTTAAACTTTGAATCTGGATTGGTTTTATTTTGTGTTTTAGTTGATGATGATAACCCTGCCTCATATTAAATGCCATATATTTTCCCCTATGGTTTGTAATGCAGAACCTGTTTTCACCAAGTGCAACATGTTCCTGGATCAACATCTTTGTTCCTGGAACAACATTTCAATCAGCCAATCAGATTTGAGTTTACAGTTTATGTCATGTTTAGGCTTACAACCAGAGTTAGGTGCTTCAACATCAGTTATTCATCTATCATTTCCCTCTTATTTTAGGGATAAGTTATGAGTAAGGTTAGGTTTAGGGGTTGGGATATAGTTAGGATTAAATATTCGGCCAGGATCAACAAAATATGTTGAGTCCAACTTGGCAAAATCAGGATGTCCGGTTTGTGACACCCTTTTAATTAGATCTCCATATACATTTACATATATATATCTTCCAAGGGGTTTTTTCCCTCCTAGGACTTTTTTCCCAGTGCTAGCACGCTGGGTTTTTCTCCTAGGGGGTTTTTTCCACCCCTGGAAGTCAGCCGACATTGGCTTAATGTAGCACCATCTTGTATATGTTACATATTACCACGCTTGTTTGTACAGTTTTAACCACTTCCCTTTTTTTCTGTGCTTCTAATATGTAAAGCTGCTTTGAAACAATTACCAATTGTAAAAGCGCTATATAAATAAATTTGACTTTGACTTTGACTTTGACTTTATCCAGTCAAGGCCTCTACATCAACTTCTACATTTTCCCCCCCTCAATTTCTCTTTCACTTAGAAATAGTACAGAAAGAAATTGGATTGCGACTATGATGCTTATCAGAGGGTTATTTATGAGTGATTAAGGAAGAAGTAAAGCTGTTTTGGATGAGAAAGTAAGGGTTTGACAATCGCCAGGCAGTGAACAACTCATAGGCGCTCAGTACAAAAAGGTCTTCCCATAACAGAACAGACTAACTTGACCTCAAAAGAGTGAACATCAGGAGTTTTATGCCTGCATGTGATTGCTTAAAGGTTGCAAATTATACCAGTACCATTGAAAAAGATGTTATCCTGTGAGAGGAGCATACACAGATTCTCTGTGCTGTGAGAAATGAGCTGATGCTCGCCGATAGGATATCTGGTTCAAGCCGGTTTGTTTTCGCCCTGAAATGAACCTCCTCTGCTTTGTGTCGTTCACACAGGTGTGAAGCCAAACCCTCCTCCTCCCCATCCCGCATGGCTCTGAGCACGTAACACCTGCCTGCCGCTCGGCCGTGGTACAAGATGTTCTCTCGATTACTCCTGGTGCAAAAGAGGAACAACCGCTTTCACTTTCTCTTGCTGCTTGTTTGTTTTGTAATGTCTGCTGTAAGTGCTGAGATCAGCAGTGCGGGTAGCAGGTTCAGGGCGTCTGGTTCATGTGAAGGTATACAAGACAAAAATGCATTTTCCGTTTTTTAGGGAGCAAGAAGTTGTGTATGGGATGATAAAAATGAAATTGGAAAATATTAATAAAAACTAAAATATCTCAGTGATACCAAAATAGCACTGCACTTGACTGTAAACAGCAAAAGAAGTTGGTTTTGCTGACGTCTGTGCGGAGTGTGGGCATGTGGTTGCGTTTGCAAAATTGCTTAAGTCTCTTACAGCAGCTTTAACCCCTTCTGCATTTCAATCATGCAGAGCCGTTTTTGAGAAAACATAAACATCTCCAGGAGATTGTTGCATCAGAGTGCAATTCGAACATGCAGTTAAAGGACAACAGCAGGGGTTAGAATTACATCTGCACTACTGTCTGACGCACACAGAGGTACATAAAATCAGAGATTGCCGAAGAAGATTATCGCCCGCTCTGACATTAAATCCACAACCACCAGCTGCCCTCACGACCTCATGATTCAATGCATTACACTCTTGATTGCAACAAATCAGACCCTGCAGCCCTCAATCATCAGTAAAATAACTGTGTGATTTACGGTCTTTAATAGAAACTTTCTCTACATGATGTTGTGAGGACTGTCAATCTCAGACAAAAAGGCAGCATAAAAAGTATGAAAGTGACAAATGGCTGTAATCAGCTTTGTTTGTATTTAGTGGTACATTTAGCTGTTTTGTGATTCTAAAGCATTGTTTGCCTTTGAAATAACATTTAGAAAAGTTTAGAATTACAAATTATTTATCTATAATACCTGGTCAATCATGTGAGTGGCCAATCAAAATGTCATGTGATTGATAACTCATATAACTCGTGTTCCCTTTCAGTCGGTCACGTTCGACGTACGTCAGTAGTGACCGACGAATTGGGATATCGCTTAGAGAGCTATAAGCTCGAAAACTGTGTACGTGTGTAGCGATTTGGGCCGGTTCCTCGGTGTGTCAGGGAGTGGTGTACCTGACACATCGCGTCGCTCCCTGGGTGCTTCAGCACGAGTGAGTTGACTTCCCCTTCTAAAAGAGCTTTACAGACGAACCCTGACAGTATGTCATTTCGTCTGTGCGTTAATGGGTGCGGTCGTTCCCTGGTCCCTGCTGATGGGCACAATCGTTGCATCTCGTGTTTGGGCATTCTGCACGCTGAAGCAGCTTTTGTGGATGGTTCATGTTCCCATTGCGGGAACATGACTATCGCGATGCTGAGGTCGAGACTCTCCTTCCTGAAGTCTCAGGAAGCGGGGGTCCCCTCTCCTATGCCGCGTACGACCGTTTTTTCCTGCCCCGGGAACCGGAATGACGGTACGGCGCTGTATAGGAAGGGTGACCGGAGGATTACGGTCAGGGCTTCCCCGCCGAGCGGAAACGCTCCTCGGGCCCCTGCCGCCTCACCAGCACCGCAACCCATCGTGCCACCGTTGGTTTCCGCTGGGCCCTCTACGGACTGTCCAGCCGTTACCTTTGGTGTGCTGGCGGCGGATCGGATGTCGATCGCTGCATCGGAAGGTGAGCCTGAGTCCTCGGGGGAGGATTCGGACGCGCTGCCGCCCGGGACGGTAGCGTTGCCCGAGTCGGATCCCGAGCTCACGGCTGTGCTCTCCCGGGCCGCCTTGTGCGTCGGGCTTGAGTGGAACCCTCCACCCTGTCCCGGCCCATCTCGGTTGGACGATTGGTACTTGGCGGGGGGTCGCGCTGGTCAAATCCAGCGTCCCGCCCCAATGCCTTTCTTCCCGGAAGTACACGATGAGGTGACCAGGTCTTGGCAAGCTCCGCATGGGGCTCGTACAGGGCCTGGTCCCTCGTCCGCCTTCACCTCCCTGGACGGCGGGCTAGCCAGGGGTACGCGAAGATCCCGCCAGTCGAGCGGTCTGTTGCGACGCAGTTGTGTCCAACGGCCGCTGGCTGGCGCGGTGAGCCGCGTCTCCCGTCCCAGGCCTGTGAATTCTCAGCCGGTCTGACTGAGAAAGCTTACAGTGCCTGTGGGCAGGCTGCCTCTGCCCTGCACGCGATGGCCCTTTTGCAGGTCTATCAGGCAAAAGCGCTGTCGCAGATGCCCCAGGAAGGTCCTGACCAACAGCTGCTTGGGGAGCTGCGCGCTGCCACTGACCTTGCCCTCCGGGCAACGAACGTGACAGCGCGTTCTGTTGGCCAGGCGATGTCTACTCTGGTAGCCCAGCAACGCCACCTCTGGCTGACCTTGGCAGACATGAGGGAGACCGACAAACATCGGTTCCTGGATTCCCCCGTGTCTCCGGTCGGCCTTTTCGGCGACGCGGTGGAGAGCTGTGCCCAACAGTCCTCCGCTGCACAGAAGCAGGCTGAGGCTATCAGACATGTCATGCCACGGCGGTCCGCTGCTGCCTCCACCCAGCCGCCCGTGGCTCAGCCTCAGCCCGCTCGTCGCCGAGGGCGCCCGCCTGCGTCTTCCTCCGCCCCTGCTAAGTTGGCAAAGCAGCAGCCTACACCAGCCAAACAGCAGGGTGCCGGGTGCGGACGTGGTGCCCAGCCCGTCTCTGCCAGCCAGGTGGCAAGCGGTCGGGGAAAACTCAGCCCTGAGACGGGCGACCTGGAGCGGAAGGTTCCTGCCCTTTGGTAGAGTATTCCATCTGCCGGGGGGGATTTTGTGGCGGCTGTCCATCTACCGCCGCTGGCTCTCCGGAGTCCAGCGGTACCCACTTTGCCACAAAAAGAGCAGTTTCCTCAAACTCCAGGTCACAACAAGGGGTGTCTGCCAGTGTGCCAGGCTCCGCCTCGCTGCTGTCAGCTCCCTCCCCATTCGCCAGCAGGTGGCAGTGTGTTGGTGCAGACCGCGTCCCGTGCGCCGTCTCCCATGCACACTGCTGCCTCGCAGAGTCCGACCCCACTCCGGGCCGCCCTCAAGCCGTCCGAGTCGGGTCCCTCTCTGCCTTGCTGCCCCACCCCCGGTGCGTCTGTGGTGCCTTTGGTCCCGCTGGCTCAGTGTCTGGAAGCGTGGATAGCGCTCCCCAGCCTGTCCAGTTGGCTCATTCGTACTATCAGACTCGGCTATGCGATTCAGTTCGCCCGGCGTCCCCCGGTCTTCAGGGCTGTCCACTTCACTCAGGTGTCGTTGGACAGTGCTCCTGTTCTCCGGGTGGAGATTGCTGTCCTCCTGGCGAAGGGTACAATCAAGCCGGTCCCTCCAGCCGATATGAAGTCGGGGTTTTACAGCCCCTACTTCATTGTACCGTAAAAGGGCGGTGGGCTACGGCCAATCCTGGACCGTCCCCAGGATTGGTTTGCAGCAATAGACCTGAAGGACGCATACTTTCATGTCTCGATTCTGCCTCAACACAGACCCTTCCTAGGTTGGTCTGCGTTCGAGGGTCGGGCATGTCAGTACAAAGTCCTACCCGACATGGTTGTAGCTCCCAACCGGTTGGGTCTTCAGGTCAACTGGGACAAGAGCAAACTCGCCCCCGGGTAGAGGATCTCTTGTTTCGGTCTCGAGCTAGACTCGGTCGCACGGACTGCGCGTCTCACCGAGGTGCGCGTCCAGTCGGTGTTGAACTGCATGAGCTCGCTCAAGTGCAGGACAGCGGCTCCACTGAAAGATTTTCAGAGGCTCCTGGGGCATATGGCATCTGCAGCCGCGGTAACGCCGCTCGGATTGCTTCATATGAGACCGCTTCAACACTGGCTCCGCGGCCGGGTCCCGAGATGGGCGTGGCAGTGCGGCACGCTCCGTGTCCCTGTGACACCGAGCTGCCGTCGCACCCTTGTCCGGTGGTTGGACCCTTCGTTCCTGTGGGCCGGAGTACCCCTCGAACGAGTGTCCAGGCACGCTGTGGTCTCCACAGATGTCTCTGCCACGGGATGGGGGGCCACGTACAACGGGCATGCAGTGACAGGTCTTTGGACGGGGCCTCAGCTGCATTGGCATACCAATTGCCTCGAGTTGCTAGCGGTTCGTCTTGCGCTGGCCCGCTTCAAGGAGCTGTTGTCAGGCAAGCACGTTCTAGTCCGCTCACTAAGCACTGCGGCCGTTGCGTACACCTACGCTTCCGTCGCATGTTGCAACTCGCCCGCCATCTCTTGTTGTGGAGTCAGAAGGATCTGAGGTCCCTTCGGGCCACTCGTGTCTCAGGTGTGCTCAACCGTGCAGCCGACGAGCTGTCACGGCAGCATCTACTTGCGGGCGAGTGGCGGCTCCACCCCCACGCGGTCCAGCTGATTTGGCAGCGTTTCGGCGAGGCCCAGGTAGTCCTGCTTGCCTCCCCGGAAACTGCCCTCCGCCAGTGGTTTTATTCCCTGACCGGCGGCACGCTCGGCACGGATGCCCTGGCACACAGCTGGCCCCCGGGTCTGCGCAAACATGCGTTTCCCCCAGTGAGCCTTCTCGCACAACTCATGTGCAAGGTCAGGGAGGACGGGGAGCAGGTTCTGTTAGTGGCTCCGTACTGGCCCACTCGGACCTGATTCTCAGACCTCATTCTCCTCGTGACAGCACCTCCCTGGCCGATTCCTCTGAGGAAGGACCCCTGACTCAGAGACGGGGCACCCTGTGGCACCCGCGTCCCGATCTGTGGAACCTCCACGTGTGGTCCCTGGACGGGATGCGGAGGTTCTGAGTGATCTCCCGCAAGCGGTCGTAGACACCATCACTTCCGCTAGAGCTCCTTCCACTAGGAATCTCTACGCGCTGAAGTGGAACCTGTTCGTCGAATGGTGCGCCTCTCGCCGAGAGGACCCCCGATCATGTTCGGTCGGATCCGTGCTTTCCTTTCTGCAAGATGGGTTGGAGCGAAGGCTGTCTCCCTCCACCCTCAAGGTGTATGTTGCCGCCATTGCCGCACATCACCATGCAGTTGAGGGTAAGTCCCTGGGGAAACACGATCTGATCGTCAGATTCCTGAGGGGGGCCAGGAGACTGAATCCTCCTCGCCCTTCCTCCGTACCCTCTTGGGATTTGACCCTGGTTCTCACAGCTCTCCGGGGTCATCCCTTCGAACCTTTGCAATCAGTCGACCTGAAACTAATGTCTCTTAAGACGGTTCTTCTGGTTGCATTGGCTTCCCTGAAGAGGGTAGGGGATCTGCATGCATTTTCGGTCGACGAAACGTGCCTAGAATTCGGGCCCGGTGCTTCTCACGTCATCCTGAGACCCCGGCCTGGATACGTGCCCAAGGTTCCTACCACTCCCTTCAGAGATCAGGTAGTGAACCTGCAAGCGCTGCCCTCGGAGGAGGCAGACCCAGCCCTAGCTTTGCTCTGTCCCGTCCGCGCTCTGCGCGTTTACGTGGACAGAACGCGAAGCTTCAGGACCTCAGATCAGCTCTTCATCTGTTACGGAGGACAGCAGAAGGGAAAGGCTGTCTCCAAGTAGAGGATGGCCCACTGGATAGTGGATGCCATCGCCTTGGCGTACGAATCCCAGGGCGTGCCTTGCCCGCTCGGGTTGAGAGCCCACTCCACCAGAGGGGTGGCCTCTTCCTGGGCGCTGGCTCATGGCGCCTCGCTGACAGATATCTGTAGAGCTGCGGGCTGGGCGACACCTAACACGTTCGCTAGGTTTTATAGCCTACGTGTAGAGCCGGTATCCTCGCGTGTACTCGCATCCACTAGTCGGTAGACGTGTTGTACCCGCTCTAAGTGTCGGCTTGCAATGCCATTCCCGCCACTGGCCGGATACGTGCATACTTTCACTCCAGTCGTGTTCCCCGCTGGCGAACCCTGTCGAGTTCCTCCGCCTCCCCTGCGGCTCGGACATTGCGGAGTGTCTGATGCCAGGCCTACATCCGTCGCTGACGCTGTCTGTTGGCTGGGGCCCATATGTCGTGACCCCTCTACGTGAGCGGTCCCATATGTGTATTTTCCACGGTTTAAAACTCCCTACGGGCCGAGTCCGTGTCTTTCCCTTAGCAGAGCCAGCTCTGCTGTCACCTGTCAGATGAGTCTCCCCCTAACCAGGTGGAGCCATCCCAGGGACTCCATATGCGTACTGCCCCCCCGGGCCAGTCCATGTGTGTATTCCCACGTAAACTCCTCCCCCATTGGGTAGGTAGTGGTTTCCGCAGCGTCCCTTACGGGTTCGCTTCCCCAGTGTGTCTAGTTTACTTAGTGGGTAGTGGTTAGACAGCAGTAGACTCTCTCGGTGTAAGCTCGCCCCTTCACCGCCAGCCGGTGCTATGGGCGGCTGAGCTTGTGCTGGGCACTGGAAGGGGTTTCGTAACTGTGGCGCTTTAGTTGGGATCCCAATTCGTCGGTCACTACTGACGTACGTCGAACGTGACCGACTGAAAGGGAACGTCTCGGTTACGTATGTAACCCTCGTTCCCTGAAGGAGGGAACGGAGACGTACGTCCCGTCGCCACAGTTTCTGTACCCTCGCTGTAGTGCGGACACCAGTTGTCTCCTCAGTGAAAAACAGAGTGCGATTGCATCTGCTTCCTATTTATATACACCTGTCGGGGGCGGTGCGCATTATGCAAATATCGCACGCCAATTCCATTGGCTTGTTTTAGTTTACACGAAGATGATAGGGCTCTCTAAGTGATATCCCAATTCGTCGGTCACTACTGACGTTCGTCTCCGTTCCCTCCTTCAGGGAACGAGGGTTACATACGTAACCGAGACGTTTTTAGCGGTGTTGGTTCCGGAAGTATCTTTTCGATTCATTTTTCCCGTAGGGATTTCAAAAAAGTCTAAGTGTTTAAGTGTTATAAGCCATTAACCAAACCAACCAGCTATGATGTGAATCACAACATTAAAACTTTCATTTGAAGCAAAAAAGTGAATGAAAATCAGACAAAATTACAAGACTGTTAATGATAGAAAGAACTACAATCCCATGAAGCATTGTGAACAGCATAATTGAATTAAAAATGGAGAAATAGGAAAATTTAAACATTTAAAACTGTTAAAAATTTATTTTCTGTACAGCATCATGGGTAATGTAGTTTTCCACCATGAATTCTGCTGTTGAAATATGCAGGCTGGCAGCTACAATAGAATCAAATACTATCAAGTCAAGTCACCTTTATTTATATAACGCTTTTACAATGCAGATTGTGTCAAAGCAGCTTTACATTGATAACTGGTACATGATGTTGGCCGCACAGCAGCTCTTAAAGAATAGTGTCAATGCAGGCAGATCAAAGCACTGTTGAAAATCAAATGTCAAGTGTCCCCAACTAAGCAAGCCAAAGGCGACAGCGGCAAGGAACTCAAACTCCAACAGGTGACATCAGGTGGCAAACAAGTGGCAAATAGGTGTTAAAATGGAGAAAAAAGCCTTGGGAGGAACCAGGCTTAGTCGGGGGGCCAGTTCTCCTCTGACGAACAGTGCTTTGTTACGATTTAGGTTGCTATCATAAGTCTGATAGGGTCGCAACAATCAAAGTATTTATTCCAGTTCAATCCAGTTGAGGATCGTATTCATCACGCCAGGACACTCTAAAAAATGCTGGGTTAAAAACAACCCAAGTTGGGTTGAAAACAGGGGCGGAGCCAGACATTGTAAACATTCGGGGCTTAGCCCAAGTCTATGTTTGTCCAAAGACATTTTAATTTTCTATTAACAGCTTTACTGACATGAAAGGAGCTTTTGTTGTCGTATTCTTGTTCAGAAAATGTACATTATTTGACACTGTAATTTGTAAAACTTTATGGAACGTACCAGCTCTAGGGGGGTCCGGGGGCATGCTCCCCCGGGAGAAAATTTTGTACATTTTAAGGTTAAATGCATCAATCTGGTGCACTCTGGAAACACAAAATTAAGAGCTTCAACACATGTACAGTGTGCAAATTGAACAAGGAACAGCATTGACTTGTACCTGGACATTAAAAAGGGTTCAAACATCTTTTTTTACAATACTTTTGTACTCATTTCTTTTTAAAAGATAAATCCTTGAGCTTTTATTTTGATCATCACCAGCTGATCGTGTGCGCAAATGTGCGAGAGAGAGAAAGCGCGGCCGGTGTATGGTCGGATACTGTAGAAAAGCGGTATTGAACTGCTTAACGTATTTTAATAGAGAGATGTGTTAAGAAAAAATATATTTTGAGAGCACTGTTAAGAAACCTCTAACCTGAAATTCCTGCTTGCTGACTGTCTCGCACTCTTGCGGTTGACTGTGCTAGCTCCTCCCCTACCTGCTGCATATTCAACAGAGAGGAAGAAACGGAGTAGCCCATAGGCTACCGACAGCAAAGAAATGTATTCTATAGGCTAGATTATTTTTAAGGTCTATTTTTACAGGCTGTATGCAGTATATTGCAAAGCCAAAGCGCAATGAAATAAAGCAACTTATGATTTCGGGGGTTTACATAGGCTATTGTCCAGTTTCATATTTTCTCAGTGACAGTCATTACATTCGGGGCTTGACTCAAAACATTCGGGGCTGAAGCCCCGGCAAAATCGAAAATGGACAAACCCAGCGATTGGGTTGTTTTAACCCAACTGTTAGGTTAAATGTTTGCCCAACCTGCTGGGTAGTTTTATTTAACTCAACTATTGTTTAAAAATTACTGTATTGCTTAATTAAAGTTAACCCAAAGTATGTTGGAAATGAACATTTATTAATGTTCAATGAATAATTATTAAACAATAAACATTTATTAAATTGCTTATTAATAAATTTATATTAATAAACTATTACACTCTAAAAAAAATGCTGTTGGGTTGAAAATGGACAAACCCAGTGATTGGGTTGTTTAACCAAACTGTTTCACATTAATAAATGTTAATTTCAAGATATTTTGGGTTCATTTTAAGTAAGCAATACTGTAATTTTTAAACAATAGTTGAGTTAAGTAAAACTACCCAGCAGGTTGGGCAAACATTTAACCCAACTGCTGGGTTAAAACAACCCAATCGCTGGGTTTGTCCATTTTCAACCCAACTTGGGTTGTTTTTAACCCAGCATTTTTTAGAGTGTAAGCTATTAAATTTATATTAATAAAATATTAAAGCTTATTAATAAACATTCACCTTTTGTCTATTATTGTTGCCTCTAATTGCATCTGGTTTTTAATTTCCCAACTATTTGGGGTTCATTTTAAGCTAGCCATATAGCAATTTTTAAACAATAGTTGGTTTAAATAAAACTACCCAGCAGGTTGGGCAAACATTTAACCCAACCGCTGGGTTAAAACAACCCAATCGCTGGGTTAAAACAACCCAATCGCTGGGTTTGTCCATTTTCAACCCAACTTGGGTTGTTTTTAACCCAGTATTTTTTAGAGTGTATGGACGGTTGTTGAGGATCTGTGCCACTGGTTGTCATGTCGATGAGGCCTTCAGAGTGGATGATCTAGTCGACTCGATCTCTGCTGATACTTCAGGGCTGCGTTGTGGTCGTGTCAAGGCACCTGTCCTCGGTATCACCTGGATACGGCCCGGATCTGGTTAACTACGGTAAACCTCGGGATAAACCGAAAGACTAATATTAGCGTAGATGCCATTCTTCTTCTGATGTAACGTGTACATCTAATGTTATAGGAAGTGTTCCTGGTTCCGGCTGACCTAATTTAACATATTCTGGTGATTATCGATTAACAACCACAGTAAGGCTGTCTTTAAAAGTTATTGTTAAAAATCAATTTCCCTATGGAGAAAATGAATGTAGTTTTTACTTCCAGAACCAGAATGTTGCACTCTATTGAGAGTGATGTATTTATGTAGGCCAACCTGTAAGTAGCATCACCCTGGTTCCCTTCGACAAAAAAGAAAAACACATATTTTTCAGTCCAGATGGAACTGAAATCACAAACTTAACACAAATTAACCTGATGACCATGACAAGTCCTGTCTGAATAGGAATCAGAGAATGTGAATGAGTAACTATACACTTTAGTATTGATTCCTCACAGCGGATTAATTTCTTTCTTCTTAGTATTGATTTCTACAGACGTTCTGCAGCTTACTGTAGCTCCAGCTCTCACTTGAGAGAACCTCGACTAATGAAATTGCACTTTCTTCAGTCTTTAGTTTGTTTAAACTTTCCAGCAGCGCCAGCACAGCATTTTCACGGGCAATTCCTTCTCTCTTTGCTGAAGATCATTGTCTCGGTGAAGTGCGTCACTGGCGCCTCTGTTTGCATTCAACACCACTGCGTGAATGAGGCTGTTGTGCTGCGCTTTGATATTTTTTAAACTATGTCTCATGCTCAGAGAAGACTGTATAAGGAGCTGTAGGCCTGAATCATATCTAAGACGCAAAGTTTGTTCTTGTGAGATGTGCTGACCCGTGTCATTTCCTGTTTTAAGATATGAGAGCATCAGGCAGGATGATGATGTTTTTTTATTCTCACTATCTGTGTTGAGATACTCACCTCTTTTCACAGACAGGGACTCCTAGCTGGGAAATCCAGCTAAAACCAGCCAGCTTCCGAGGTACCAGAACTGGTTTTGACCTGAAAGGCTAACTTGGTCAAACTGGTTAGGGCTGGTAGGCCATCTATGCTCACCAAGACTGCTTTATTTGATCACAAATACAGTAAAAACAGTAATACTGTGAAATATTATTACAATTTAAAATAAGTTATTTAAAATCTAAAATATATTAAAAAAAATATTCCAGCATCATTACTTCACATGATCCTTCAGAAATAATTCTAATATGATGATTTGCTGCTCAAGGATAATTTCTTATTAATGTCAATGTTGAAAACAGTTGTGCTGCTTAATATTTTGCATTCTTTGATTAATAGAAAGTTCAAATGAACAGCATTTTGATATAGAAATCAATGTATTTACTGTCACTTTTGATCAATTTAATGCCACCTTGCTGAATAGAAATAATTTCTTTAAAAAAAAATCTTACTGACCCCAAACAGTTGTTTGAAATATCTTACAACCCACTAAAACAAAGAAAGGGCACATTTCTATTTTTGGCTTGTTTGTGGGTTTTAAATCAAAAGGCTGGTACAAAAGACTCACGTACAATTCCAAGAAATGAAGAAAGATCTTTAATCCGTTTGTAATCTATAATCGCAGATTCTTTCATAACCAGTTGTATTTATATCCTCATTTCTTAGGTCTGTTTTAAATGTTGGAAAAAAACAGCATTTTTGGTAATTTTCACAAAAATTTCATGGCCCCCAGAATATGCTGTTGTATGAATATCTGAACATGCAATATGTCAAAAGTAAGAACACAGCCTCTGCTTTTGAACAAAAAAAAAAAAACTTTTATTCTAGCTTGATGCATTCTTTCATGCAATGAAACATTCTTTCATTTTGTCAAAGACCTGGATCATAATTAGAACGATAATCAAAACATAGATGGGGTAGAATGAGTCCATCAACACCCCTAACGCTTGCACAGTCCTATAGCTGATCCTGGGTTGACATTTCATTCAGTAACATTAAGCAGTTTTGATTTACATGCTGTTTAATGTTGATGATCGCGTAATTTACATATGATATCGCTTGTTTCTGCATCTTCTTCACATGTGTTTTGATCAGGAGATTCAGTACTCTTTCAGAAGATGTGTCATAGTGCCTCCCTAGCGTACAAAGGCCCTTTCATACTGTATGTGAAATTCGGCATGAATGTTCGCCGCGATGATGGTCTTGAATCGAAACAATAGATCCCTATGAGGCTATTCACACTGGGCGCAAACATTTGAGGATTTTTTTCCCAACTTTTTCCCCTGTTGCTCCACGATGAAACGGGCCATCCAATTAGAGTTGCGCCTTAGATCACGTGCTCGGAGCAGCTGCTGTTGCACAGAAGGGTGAGAGTGGTGGCGCTGTTTCAAAAACTAATGTAAACAAACACCAAAATGACAAATTATAAGCAGATTTAGCATTCAATCCATTCAGTCCACGTACAAAGAATGCATGTCTGCCCATTATCGTATCAAACCCCACTTTAGGTCATAAGTTATTATAATAACTCGATGATTTTGAGCAAAACGTTAATAATCATATACATTTCGAAATATAGCTTGATGCTAATTGTACCTCTAATTATATTTTATGATGTATTCTTGTAAGCATTATAGATAGTTTGTGTTTCTAATGTAGTAGCCTACCAAACTTTATTCATCTTAATTTAACGCTGTATACTATGTAGCGGGCAATGTATGAGACGCGACAAATGCATTGTTATTTGGCACCACCTAGTGTGCAGGTAGAACATGATCAGTTGTTTCGCGTTCGGTGTGAAAAGGTCCATTCTTGCGCGATTTGCCTTGCTTTTTCACATCGCGTTCAGTGTGAAAGGGCCTTAAAGCGGAACTCAGTAAGATTTGCAAAGCTCCCCCTACAGGTTTCTTCAGTGAATCACACTGTCGTAAATACTCCCAGCGCAGCTCTGGACTACAACGCTCACCAGCGCAGTAGTTTTGCAAATAGTTTTGCAAATAAATCTTGATGGAGGTGGGTAATTTTCAAAATTGTCTTATAAAGTCATAATATATACATTGAATTACCCTAAAGCATTTTGTTACTCTCGCGTGAACGTGAACATGAGGCGAGATTGTGTCGGGTCGGCGAAGCTCAGCTTGCAAGTGCTGTTTTCTGGCGTAGACGTGAGAGGGGGTTAGTATACGCCTCAAACACACCACTACAAGTCAATTAACCATCGTAAGGACTTAGAAAACTATTTATGAAGGTAAAAAAAGTTACTTAGTTCTGCTTTCACAGTGAAAACACTGAAAGCCGGAAAATTCCATTCGTTACTTTGAACTCTTTCCCCGCCATTGACGGAAACGAACTTTTTGAAACTAACTTTTGTCACGACACGAGGCTGTCTTCGCTGGACACTTAAAAGTGACGTGATGCACATCCATTTGTCCTTTGTGTCAGAAACAGCGCAAGTGCATGGAGTACGTCAGAAATAGAATGGGGAATCAGTTTACTCGAATCACGGAGTCACGGATTTGTCGCGCCATTCATTAAGTTTAATCTTCATTTCACATAACCCTGGGACATCGTTATCCCTCAAAACTGACATGTCAGCTATTAACCGGGACATGCAAACTCGATGACTATCCTGCAGTGACGTGTTTGTCATGTTCTCAGACCGGTCATATTGAGGTGGAACATGTCACAGGCTGGTGCTACAGTAATTCCAACTTCCATCACACCTTTGTGGGTTCTTTTCTCATTGATTTGTGGTCGTCAGAAATTTCAGTTTCGTTCCGCCCTACGCAGCTCACTTCCTTTTCACCTTGCGTGCAAATAAACCACCTACACGATTCTATGTTTTAAAGGTCTCGTTTGAGTAGGCTGGTTCGCTGTGTTTCTGTTGCAGTTTGACTGACACATTGTTCACATATAAGAGATAAATTAAAAGGCATTTGAGAGCTAGTTTAGATGAGTCCTGTGTCCAAATCACAAGCTGTCATCAGCTCTCTCCACTGACTGATGGCAGTTTGCAAAGTCTGAAATGGATCTGAAGCCTGCAGCTCTTTGACATGTCTTCTGTATGGATTACAGTATGACCGCTGTATGTTTAGTCTAATGGTAATGCTGAGCTGCGCAGTGGACATCTGATATCTCACTGGTACAGACTACAGATACAGCAGAAATGTTTCTACCACATTGCAATCATATCCTAGTGTCAGTGGGACACTAATGATATGTGGTTTCATCTATCGTTTTTTATAACTTCTGGACCTCTCAGGTGGATGGGGTATTGACACAGTGCTGAGTTACGTGATCTTTAGATCATAAATCATCATCGGATCTCATGTATGTTGGAGTACTAATAATTGCTGAGCACAATACACAATTTAATCTGCATTACATAACCTTTTCAGGTGTATTCTTTAGAGGATGTGTTCAATTAAATGAGGATTAATCTGTATTAAAACAAATCAATCATATTTGAAGGCTTTTAACAGGTTAACAAACTAGACATGGAGACTTAGTCAAGACAATCTTTGTGTAGCCTGTATGCAATTTGAAGGCCTTTCTAAGTTTTTTGGATGTCACAATAGAACGATAGATGGATGGATGGATTAGTTAAATGAGAATAAATGTTGAAATTAAATGTTAATTTATTTGTTTTTAGTGAAGGGAAAGACCTGTTGTTATGTTTGACATTTATACGAGTTTCTGTAATGTTGAAGTTTTTGTGGTTACCATGTGCTGAAGAGTAGATATGAAGGTAAACATTATTTACTCTATAAGCAATGACTGCGCTAATGCCAGTGATATCTTACTTGTTCATTAAATATACATGCTAAATACGTTATGTTAGCATGTGTTATGATAGCTGTTGAGTTGAACTGAAATAGATAAAATTAATTGGTTCCAGGGCTACAACTTTGGTATTTGGAGTGACTTAATGTTTTGAGTAATCAACTTAAAAATGTGTGTTTATGGTACAAATTTTGTTCTTCTAACTCAGTATAGCTTGTTGGTTGAATGTAAATTCATTCCAAGGTTGTCATAACGTAACTGTTTGTTGCGTCATTTTATTTATTTATTTATTTATTTTTTTGAGCCAACACATTATTTTTTAGAGTGCACCAGAGTACTGTTTTGTACGTGAAAAGAGCAAGGATACACCTTTCAAGCAGACAGGAGCCATTTTGGTTGGCTGAATGGAAGGATCAGGTTAAAATAAGCTCCTGTAAAAGTCAATGGCAGCCGGATTGAACTGGCCGGAGCTGTAAGGCGAGAGAACTGCGGACGCGGAGAGGGCGGCCCGTACTCCGTGTGAACTCCACTTCACAGCCCAGGGCTGAATGTGCTCTGATAAAATATTTCAACACTCCCAAGTATGTATGTTGAGAAGCAAACGCACACGCAGAGATATTAGGTTGCCGCTCTGGCCACCTCTGTCGTAGGCCAGTCCAAACCAGTTCTTGTTTATCACTGGCACAGTGGCTGCTCTTGTATCAACAACTGCAAGCGAGCAAATGAGACTTGTCACTGCATTGAACATGAACATGACTCATTTGCATGGTGTGCTTGAGTTCAAAGTTAGGGTGCAAGACATAATTATTGTTGGCTTTGCTTATTTTGCTGCTTAATGCTGAATCATTTTGAAAACTCTTATATGAGAGCAAAGCTTTGATGCAGCTTAGCTTAGCTTAGCTTTTTTTTTTTTTGCTTTGCTTTCCTTTAAATTCAATAAAAAAGCCAAAAGACTTTATTAAAATGTAAGATTTTAAATAAATTCTATCACAATTGCTCCCATTGGATTTCAGCTGGTGGTAAATAAAAATAAAAACATTTTAATAGCTAAATGGAATATATATATATATATATATATATATATATATATATATATATATATATATATATATATATATTATATAAAATACACACACATACACTCTAAAAAATGCTGGGTTAAAAACAACCCAAACTGGGTTGAAAATGGTCAAACCCAGTGACTGGGTTGTTTTAACCCAGTGGTTGGGTTAAATGTCTGGGTAGTTTTATTTAACCCAACTATTATTTAAAAAATATATATGGCTGGCTTAAAATTAACACAAAACAGGTTAAAAATCAGACACATAATTACTAGCGCAACAGTAATAATTAAAAGGTGAACATTTATTATTAAGGAATTTAATAAATGTTTATTGTTTAATTATTATTCATTAAACACATTAATAAATGTTAATTTCCAGCATACTTTGGGTTCATTTTAAGCAAGCAATACAGTCATTTTTAAACAATAGTTGAGTTAAATAAAAACTACCCAGCAGGTTGGGCAAACATTTAACCCAACCGCTGGGTTTGTCCACTTTCAGCCCAACTTGGGTTGTTTTTAACCCAGCATTTTTTAGAGTATATATATATAAGATAAGATACACTTTATTTCAGAATCCTACTAGAGATTTTGTGCAGGCAGCAGCCAATCAGGAGTCAATCTGGTACTCCTCTACCACTGGCATCGCAGCATGTCTGTGAAAGGGGGCGGGGCCTGCACTGCTGACCACTGGTTACACTGTCTGACTCGGCTGAAAGTCAGGGTGTCGTGTGTCAGTACTGACCCCTCTGGCAGCACAGTCACCGACCGACAATCCCTGACTCGCTGAACATGACCCTTCTTAGAAACATACCCCGCCGTTTCTGGCATAATGTTACAGTTATGAAAGTGTCCTCCATTCCCATATTTAGATCCATGACATTATGTAAAAAGGAGAGAAGGGTCTTCATGCAATTCTGTGTTTGCACCTATTGCACATGAAAAACTGCAAAATCATAGATGCATTATGTTTGATTTAGGGATACTTTGTTGATATCATATTCCTTGCTTTGTGTTTTAGCTCCACTGACAGACGAAACATGCCTAAAAACAAAAAAGCAACAGACATTCCGTTGTCTGCAAGTCTAGACTTTGACATATGTTCAGAGATCTCTTCACAAGACTCTTTCATATGTGTTGAAGCATGCATGGCAGGTTAAACCGTTCACAAAGAGTGCAGATGACGCAGGCTGATCGTTTTGCTCAGGTTAATCCTGTAGTGCTGTAAACACCTGCCACACGCACAGCCTGTCGGGGGCCTTGTCAAGTTCATCACCTAAAGTACCTATCCTACATGTCTGGAGACAGTTGAATTATTAATACTTGTCAAAAAGAGCCCAGGGCGAAGATACATCATCACTGCGTTCTGTTAAGACACACTTCTCATCCAGTTTTTCTTGATCCTGGATGTGCTTGTAAAGTGAAAGTTGTCACAAGGGCTACACTGCCATTTACAAAAAAAAAAAAAAAAAAAAAATGCTTTTCTTACTTAGTATTTTTGTCTTGTTTCTAGTCCATATATCTAAAAATTCTTACATTAAGAAGCATTTACTAGACAAGCAAAAGTTGTCTTGTTTTGGGGAAAAATAAAGACAAAATTGAGTGAGTTTTTACAATAATAAAAATAAGTTTTGAGTTTTTGCTTTGGACTTTATTATGAGAATCTTTACTATCTTTTATTAGTCAAAAGTCCAATTGCACAAAAGTAAAAGTTTTTTTTTTTTTTTAGCAATTACTTTTAAAGGGTTAATTCACCCTAAAATGAAAATTAAGTAATTTACTCACCCTGGTTTTGTTCTTACATCGAATACCCTCATCCATATGATGGCAGTGAATAGCGACCAGCATTTTTAAAAAAGACACAAAAAGTGTCAGAGAATAGTCCCATGAAACACATGCCATATATTCCAAATGTTCTGGTGGTATACGATAGGGTTTGGTTGAAAACCAAACAAAAATTGAATGTAGGGGAGAGTGGGGTAAGATGAGCCATTTTTTACTTATGAGGGCCTCAAGATAAGGGGAAATGAGGCAGAAGTATAATGAAAGTATTTAAAGTAATTTCAGGATGTTTCCTATCATTTTAAATGATCGGAATACATATATGACAAAGGGTTCTAAAAATATGGCCTCTTAAAAAAAAGTGTTCCTCTGGCTCAATTTACCCCAGGTTAGGGGTAAGTTGAGCCGAGTCAGTAGGTGAGTGTATACTAACTGAATCTGAATCAAACCCATGTGAAATTTTAAAGATAATGTACCTATTTTAAAAACTAATTTAATAATCAAATTTCCTTTTACAAATATTCCTTGTAAAAATATTTTAAAAATATTTCTTTTTTTATAGCTAAATTAAACAACATAAAACCAACCAAATGAAGCTGAAATTTCAGTATCTTTAATTGTTTGCATTTCTGAAACAATATGTTGAACATCAAAGTTGTAACCTTCCCATAAACAGACTAAACAGAGAGTTTGTTGAGAAAATTCAATAAAAACTAAATAAGAATGAATAAATGTCACTGAAACTAATAAACATTTTAGTCAAAAGGTTCTTGACATGGTAGTTTTTCTGCAATGTCGGCCATGTTAGGCCATTAGAGACTACAGGTGGAAAGATATATTTAATTAAACATCCTCATATCAGAGAAGGATTTGGTACTTGTAACCTGTTTCTACCAAATAAACTCGAAAATAAAGATAAACTAAACCATTTGCATAATATTACATTGAAATGACACCAGTTTATACTTCAGATTTAACTTAATAAGTTAAAACTTTGGGCTCAATTTACCCCACAGCATTTGGCTCACTTTGCCCCATAGCTGCCATTTTAGGAAAAGCTAGCTAGCTTACCAATTCAGAATAATATTTAGCTAAATGACTTGCATACGTTGCTAAATCACCAATATGCATCATAAATAGTTTTAGACCTGGACAAATTTGCTTTAATGAAACAGCCATTACATCTGTAATGTTCAAATTTTACTTTGACAAGCCAAAAACATTTTTTAAAGTAAATAAGCGACTTGCACTCCTCCCATGTGCTTCTCCTTTTCACAGTCTGGCAGAAATTATTGGTGGTTCTAAAATACATGGTCACATGACAATAAAATGGTACGGTTGCCAAGATACAGGGGGTGGGTCAACTTACCCACTGGCTCATCTTACCCCACTCTTAAAATCTGACCTTGTTCACATTCATGTGTCTAGCGCCACAGTTCACTCCGACTCGTCAGACAAAGCACACAAGTTGTGAGAAATCAAGAGTAATAAAAGCGCAAAATGAAGTAATGTACTTTCTTGAATATATTCGTTGTGTTCGTCGCAACAGTAAGTTATTACATTCAAAGGACTCTCAGACGAACGGAGTTCCGGTCCAGAGATATTTGACTTTTTTTATTTCTAGGCGTAGGATTTCTTGTCATGTTTTTTGTTAATCTTGATTTCTCACAACTTGTATGCTTTTCTAGGCAAGTCGGAATGAACTGCATTGCTAATAGTCTCACGAACACACACGTCTAGCACGGAGGACCAACAACCAAGGTCAGGATTTGCGTTAAATAATATATAAAATTTCTGTTTGTTTTTCACCAAGCCCCAGTCACTCACATATGTAAATCAATCTTAATGCTAACATTTATTTGGTTGAAACTCCACACAATCCTAGTGTTTAATCTGTTAAAGTTTAATCTGTTGAATTTAATTTAAATTTCCAGCTTTAAACTTAAGCATTTTACACTCCATTTATAGCAATGAGCTCTAATGAGCTGAAGAGATCCAGTTTTATCCTTGAACAGTCAAGGGAAACTAGGTTAGTGGTCCACTTACAGCTCTTGGGAGCAAACATCTGCTCCATTTAAGCCTGGGAAGAGGAGTGGAAAATATGAAGCATTTCTAGCACACATGAGGCCTGTGTGCACACAACGAACTCCTTGTGTTTGGTCAGCATCTGGTCCTTAGATGGCCTGTGTGCTGGAATGCCAAGAGGACAGAAAGAAAAAGACGTTTCCTCCAAAAGGAAGCTGAAGAATGTAAAGCCAAACTGCTTTGCAATGATGTCTGTAGAAGTAGAATCATATAAATTTGTATGTCTATACCTTGGAGGTCGTTTTCTGAACAAATTGAATGCAAAATGTAATGTAAATGCTGGTAGTGAAAAGTTGCTCAATGAACATTGTCAACATAACAAACTGGTTCTCGCCTTAGGATATGTAACAGCCGCCTATCTGTTTGCGTTTCATGTTGTTTTACATTCATTCCCATCATGTTTCACAAACCTGGTCCGCAACACTAGACACGCTAAGGTACATAATGTAACCACCATCTTTGAGTCTCATGTAGAAACAGCTGTGTTTGTCAAATGTGTCATGTTTTCCCATTTGTAAATATGAATCAGTGTTCTTGAAGTATGTTAATGCAATTCTAAGATGGGAAGGAAAAAATAAACTTTGCATTTTTGTAGAAAATGGCATATTTATTTCAACGGATTGGAGCAAAAACAGACAAACATACATGTTTTCTTGCTGTGACATAATATACACCACCTACAAAATGGTACAAAAGTTAGAAACAAGCCAAGAATACAAAATTATGTGGAAACGCACTGAAAACACACAGCAGATATTGCACCGTTCAACTTAGGAGTAGCTTAATACCCATTTCATCACTCATCAACCCCTGAAATGGAAACAAATGGAAGCCAGTTTAATTAGCTCTGAACCTGACTGACTGAAGAGCAATGTTGCTTCCTATATGCAGTATACATTACAAGTTCAGTCTCTATGAGGGTTATTTAATTCCCTGGAAGTGCATGTTTCAGAATGTTCTTGTAGTATCCAAAGTAAAATACAAAACACAATTTTCACCATGGCCCACAGAGCACAAACATCAAAGTAAGGATGCATACAGTTCACAAGAAGTACATAGTCCCTTTTTTAACAGGTAAATGTCAGCACAGCGCACATTAACAGTGGAAAAAAACAAACAAACATGGTTTTGTGCCAAGGCCACAACGATTGTTTCATTAGTCCAAACGCATAACCAGTGATTATAGTTTGTCTGTTAACAGCACGTTTATGTAAACAAACATACCTAAATCACATGTAAACGTCAGATCATATGTTTTGTTGTGCATTATAGCCAAGCTTCGGTATACACTTTGAATGCAATCGATGAAAAGTGCTAATAGTCGTTAAACAACTAAAAGGCCTACGCCAACAGCCCACAGTCAATCGAGTACAGAAAAAAGAATATGTCGAGAGTCTAGTTAGCTCTTAGTTGTACATACAGTGCGAGGCTCAACCAAGAGTTCTGGAGAGCAGTTTTCTGCGTATTTCATAACAGCGAGAGGAGGAGGACAGATTCAGGAATGTCTTGCATCTCGATGAGTGTCCTCCTTGCTCGCTGTCAATGGTCTCTTTTCTTTCACCACTTGAATCAGTGCCAAGTGCTGTTTGATGCTCTCGCAGTTTCCTTCTAGCAGAAAGGCAACGTGGCAAGTCAGAATCCCACTCATACAATCTTTGAAGCAGGTCTTGTTTCATCGACATCTACAGTTTCCAACATTCTCAAAAACTATTTCAAGAAAATCGATGTGGTAAAGCCACTTCTTCTAAATCAAGAAACGACAAACAATTGACAAAAAAGAAAGTTTGTCGTTGTTCTGCTGGAGTGGTTGTAGGATGGCTGGAGATATTTGTTGCTCTTAGTACAATGATCACAAATAAATCTTCAAGATGATTCGGTTTAATCATTCAAATAAGTGAAGAATAACATCCAGAACAATGTTGGAGATGTTTGGACACAGTTCTCACACTTAGTGGTGTTGTGTTTAGTCCATCTTGGTGTCAAGAGCACAGTTTAACTCCGACAAATCCTGTCTGTACTCTTTTCACCAATGATGGAAGGGGGAGGAGATCACTCAAGATCTTCAGCAGCTTTTACGGGCTACTGAGCTGGACTCGACCTGGATTGGGAGTGTCTCCTGGAGGATATCCATCTGCGTCACCAAGATGGCCGCTCGTGCCTCTTCATGGAGGAAGAACAAACCCCAGTTGAGGTTGTAGAGATAAGAGATCCCTGACAGCACTGGTCAGGTGTGGTCACTCTTTCAGCGGGATGGACAGGTATCTGGTCTCCTGTCCATAGATCCGCACACCTGATCAGGATTGGGATCAACCTATTAAAAAGGGAGAAGGGCAAGTTTTCAGGATACAGGAACTCAAATGCATTAGCAAAATACAAACTACAAGGTCTAGGAACTCAACACACCTCGGAATACAGGGGCGGAGGCTGGAAGCGGAACTCATGAATGTAAGCGTAAAGTGGTCCTTCAATCTCATCTCTCACAGCTGGGAGCTCCGAGTTGTTCTGTCGCTCCTCATCAGTGATGATTTCAGAGTAGCTTGGTGGAGCTGGAAGAGTTGAGGACAAAGTCAATATTAGACCAAAAATAAACTGATACTTTCATGACTGTTCAAACCATCTTGGACATCTTAAAGTGTTAGTTCACCAAAAAATGAAATGAGGGTGAGTAATTAATGGTGAATTACTCACCCTTATTTCGTTCCAAACCCGCAAAAACCTTCATTCATCTTCAGAACACAAATTAAGATCTTTTTGATCAAATCTGAGAGCTTTCTGTCCCTCCATTGACAGCTACGCAATTGACACTTTGAAGCTTCAATTCATAAAGAGATCATTAACTTTTGAAGTGTCAATGTGGTAGTTGCATTGCAGTCTATGGAGGGACAGAAAACTCTCAGATTTCATTAAAAAGATCTACATTTGTGCTCTGAAGATAAATTAAAGTCTTACATGGTTTGGAACGACATGAGGGCTCTGGAAATCAACTTTTGGATTTACTAGAGACAGCTTGTTGGTGCAGGTTTAGAAGTAAACTGTGAAAGATTGTGGTCCTCAAGGAGCAGGACTGAGTACCCATGATCTAAAGCAGGGCTCTGGCCCTCAAGATCCACTTTAACTCCAATCCTGATCAAAATCACCCACCTGTAACTTTCTAGTAATCCTGAAAACCATTATTAGCTTGTTCAGCTGTGTTAGAGTTGGAGTTAAGCTCAAAAGGACAGTGGATCTCAAAGGCCAGAGTTACCCACTCATGATTTAAAAAGTCTAGATGACATGTTTAGGATTTGTGCCATACCTTCAGGTCTCTCGGGCAATCCCAACCAGCTCATGGCCATGCTGCACTGACTGCTAACGGAAGAGGTGCGGCTGCCGAAGGAGTGGAGGGGAATGGTGCCGATTACTAGGGGCAGGTTTAGGGTCAGGTTTACAGCTCGAGGGATGTCCACATACACCTGTTGAGAATCAAGAGGTTAGCTGCGTGGCAGGTATCGGCGACCAATCTACCTTGTTGTGAATCAAATGGATTGTGAACTCACCATAAGCGAATATTCAACATGGATGATGCTGCAGTCCAGAATGGAAGGAGATATGGGTGGGATCTTCAGCATCTTGCCGTCCCAAGTTTCAGTCTTGCCGGAGGGCAAAGGATCTCCACGAAGATTAGCTACGAGCTGCTTGATCTCCTTGACCTTCCCTTTGGCAAAGAAGGTCTGGGTTTGGTAGATGGCTGCCTTTGGCACAACCACACGGGAAGAGCAGTTTTCAATCTCTGCGAAGATCTGGATGGACTCTCCTGCAAAAAGAAACCGAACCAAATTCACTCAATCTGAACAAGGATCACAAAACTAGGGGCCAACTGTCTACCAAAAAGCAGGTTTGTCATCTCACCAGGAGTGTAGCCCTTTCTCTCAATTTTGGCACTTAGTGATACAGGCCCTGAGGTGCAGAACCAGCAGCAAAGTGTTTTGTCCTTTGTGCCAGCCTGAGGAGACTATGAATGAAACAAGGACAATATATGAGCCTCTCTAATCATACCATAACTCAAGCAAATGTTCAGTTTTATACTCATTAGGCTTCAAATGCTTTTCTCTTACCAGTAACAATGGAGTGTTGATGTCAATGTGCTCGAAGACAGTGAACTCCTTCTTGGTTTTCATGGGCAGGAGCCATGGCCTATGAAGCTCTGCCTTCACCCAGTACCGCACGCTGCCATGTTTGCCTTCAAAGGATGTCGCCAAAGGCCTGGAAAGAGGCATGAAAAAATAATGTAAGCGTTTCGGTCAATACATTATATATGTGTATATTCAGACAGGAGAGTTACTTACGTCTGGGGCAGTTCAAGGCTGAAGGGAAACTCATGTCGTCCTGAGTGAAGAACGGTGAAGCCTTCATCGCAGTTGTCATCATCTAAAAGAAAGGAGAATAAAATTCGATATACCAATATACCATACCTGCAATATTCCTCAAGAACCCTAAAAACAAGACAAAGACAGAGATACAACCCACATTGTCTCAGTGCTTCATAAGAACAAAAGATTTTAAAATACAACAAGGAGGGGTTTTTTTTCATCAAAACAATATCATCATAGAAATTTTCTCTCAAAACCTTTTTTAAAGTGGAAATACAACAGCAAACAGTTCATAATAATTTAACACAGTTATGTTTTTATACATTTCAAAAGAAACCCATAATCTATCAATTTACAAACAAAACTAGTAAAAATGTATATGATGGCATAACTTAATTCAGAACAAAATTAATTAATGGAATATAGGAACATTTGTTCTTATAGATGCTATTTTTAATAATATCTATTGTCTTTTACGTATTATTATTATAGTTTTTGTTATTTCATTTTTCCGAGTAGTTCCAGACTGGTGTAAATAATTATGGCCCTAAATAACATCAGAAATAATTTGTCAAACATATTGTTTTCATTAATTTTTACTTTTTAAAATGCATTTATTGCCTCTGTTCGTTTTATTGCCATCTCAGCAATCCCACTGCCTGCTGTAAATAACCATGAGCCTGTCACTGAAGGCAGCCAAGAGCTAGAGAGGACCGGACTGAACCGGCGCGAGCAGCCTCTCTCAGCCGGATTTCCTCATGCATATATTACTAGGCGGCACCTGATTGGCTGAGCCAACGTGTTTTTTGTCTTGAATACGCCCCCATACGGAAGCCACATGTGTAATGCAGCATGGTTTAGGTGTAAGGTTAAATAAAATGAAAGACACGTTTTTTAAAAAAAAAAAAAAAAAAAAAAGACAACACGCAAGACAATAATACAATTTTACTAATTTTATTTGAGGAAAAGACTTAATTACAGAAACGGCATATTTAATTAAAAAATGGTTACAAAGTACTTTTGTTTCAAAGAACATACCTCAAAATATTACATTCACAGAATATAAACACAAAATATTACATTTATGTCTACCATACTAACCAGTGGCATAGTAAGGGAGTTCATACGTCTCTACAGCAGTTACAGTTGCTCCCTTTTAAAAAAAAAATGACTAGGCCAACATACTTTTAACAAATGCAGAATGATGCATAGGGTGAAAGCAGACAATATTACATTTGAAACGAACTTTTAATCAGTCCTGCATTGTTGCGAATAAGTTGCATCGCAGTCTTGACACTTCTGCAAAGATATGATATCACCGGGGGCACACGAGCACTTCCACCAATTAGCGAAAGAGTAGGATTGACCTCGACCAATCAGCGAGCAGAGGCTCGGTCCGCACAACCCCCCCTCTCCACCAGTTTCTGAACAGGTTTAAACCGCTTCTAACAAAGGCTACAAACTTACTAGAACCGTCTATGAAAGAAACTGTAACGTATTATTTAAAAAACGCATGTCACGATATGATTACAAGGCAAGTATCGACATAAAAAACGTTTATTGTGGATATTGAAGGAAAATATTTCACGTAAAAGATGAACCGTGGTTGTTTTGGGCAGAAGGGCATGTTGTTTATAAGCTCTCGTGCTCTAACAAACAACTTCATTTAAGCCTTCATATTGCTGGGATACTTTTAAAAGAATTCAATATCTGATTCAGGATTTCAAATATTACTGGAATAAACTATTTTAAGAGCAAGTAAGACGCTTACACCAAGCATCATCTGCATATCTGTTGTTATTAAAGAAATGTTAGCTATAGTTCTCATTTTTAGTTTCTACCTATGCCAATGAATCAACCTGTTCAATAGACTGACATGTATATGAAGCAAGCAAACAAAAGGAGCATCTGTCATTCAGTCCCATGAACATCTTTCGTGAATAAAAGTGCTTAAATAAAATGCTCCTTACCCCGATCACGTCCAATAAGGACGTCTCTGTGGTTTAAATACTCCACTTCTTCGGTGAAATTCTGTGTGTAGGCAGTGTTGGATCCAGCATTGCGAGATTCAGTCCACCGAACTTTCGCCAGTCCCTTGGCGTGAATGTTCAAAGATTTCACGCGGATTTCTCCCGTAACTTCAATGATAACCCGACCTGACACAAAGTCCCCACTGGCAAAGACAGGGACATTACTGTCATTGAGACAGTCGTAGCTGACAAAGAAGTTTTTCACCTTTCCGAGCACCATGGTGGAAATGTTACTAAGCTGTAAGATATATGAAAATATAAAGATTCAATCATCTGTCAGATGTTTTTATGAATCATTTAAGGTTTTTTTGCCGTGCAGAAATGCTGCAGGCAGGTTCAGTGCTATAGTTGCCTGTCATTCATTGAGTTTTGTTGTAACTGCATGCGAAGATGCAGCTGTGTGTCTGAGCTCTGGCTCTGACTCTGCTTTAATACCTCCGTTTGGTGGAAAAACAACCAGACTGCGCATGCGCAATCGATAAGGCTCCTGCTGCTGCTTCTACTGGTCTCTTCTTCTTCCGCCTTCCTATGCTGACTGTGCTTGAGTCTCTGTTGTATTGTTTAAAAGTAGCTTGCTTGCTCATCCAGAGTGTTTTACTAATGAACAAGCGACTCCTTCTAGTATGCTTACAATATGATAGTATCAAACTACATAGTGGTATGGGGGGAAAATGTGAATGGAAGAAACTGGAAGCAAATAGAAAGAAATCAGCTTGAATCCAAATGTATTGTTCATGATTTTTTGACAATGCAGAGGTGAAACTTTTTTAAATTAAACGTAAATCACACATTCGGCATGTCATGTATTGTTTCTGTGTTTTGTTAAAGGGATAGCTCACCCAAAAATGAAATTCTGTTATCATTTACTCACCCTGAAGTTGTTCCAAACCTGTATGAATGTCTTTCTTCTGCTGAACACAAAAGAAGATATTTTAAATAATGTCAGTAACCAAACCAAACAGCTGATGGACCCCATTGACTTCCATAGTCCTTTTTGTTTCTATTTCATACTATTGAAGTCAATGGGGTCCATCAACTGTTTGATTACCCATATATTCTTCAAAATATATTCTTTTGTTTTCAGCAGAAGAAAGACATTCATACAGGTTTGAAACAACTTGAGGGTGAGTAAATGATGACAATTTTCTTTTTTCTTTTTTTTGAACTATCCCTTTAAATCTCTTCACCTCAAGCATTGAGCTTCATAGGTTTTTCCCATTGCTCTTCACTGCCATCTGCCTGTTAAAGGTGGTTATTGCATATGATCATTCCTGAATGCCATCCTTTATTTAAAATGATATCTACAGTCAGGAAACAAACTTTTGCTTCATGCAGAACAGACTAAATCGTATTAATATTTCTCCATATATTTTACTGTACAAGTATGATGTAAATATAATGCCGGAGGGAAAGGGAAAATGTTGAGGTTATATGTGACCCTGGACCACAAAACCAGTCATAAGGGTCAAATTGAGATTTATACTTCAGCTTTCCATTGATGTATGGTTTGTTAGAATAGGACAATATTTGGCCGAGATACAACTATATGAAGATCTGGAATCTGAGGGTGCAAAAAAATCTAAATATTGAGAAAATCGCCTTTAAAGTTGGCCAGATGAAGTCCTTCGCAATACATATCCACACACAAAAATACATTTTTTATATATTTTTACAGTATGAAATTTACAAAATATCTTCATGGAACATGATCTTTACTTAATATCCTAATGATTTTTGGCATAAAAGAAAAATGTATAATTTTGACCCATTCAATGTATTGTTGGCTATTGCTACAAATATACTTGTGTGACTTATGATTTTGTGGTCCAGGGTCACATATTATCTTTGTGAAATCAACATCTTTAGTTTTCTTATTATGTTATAATATCTGTAAGAATACTTGCCATACAGACTCAAAATACTATAAGATACTTTAGCTAAAGAAAACAACAAAAGTAGCTGACATGATCACTTATTTAGTATTATTTAGCTACTATATATTTTTGAATTAGCTTTTATTTTTATATTTCAAGTTTTCAATTTAATTTTAGCTTGTTTTAGTAGCTTGTTTACTCTGTGCGTTCGCTCGGCAGCTGCTTTGAGACACTTGTTTGAGACACACTGCAGTAAGATTGATCGATTTTAGAATATCATATTAAATGCTGGATGGCTTGTGTTGATAAATGGCATGCAATTAATTTTAAAACGTATTGTATGATGGAGAAAATGCTGCATTACTGTTACTAAAAATAAAGCTGCATCTGATGATGCTATGTTAGCTACTTCACAAAATAGTGTTTTTCTCTGAGGCATGGTAAAGCATGGTACTTGCAAAAAATCAAGGAAAATTGATTTAAAGGTGCCCTAGAACTTTTTTTTAAAAGATGTAATATAAGTCTAAGGTGTCCCCTAAATGTGCCTGTGAAGTTTCAGCTTAAAATACCCCATAGATATTTAACTGCCTATTTTGGGGCATAATTAGAAATGAGCCGATTCAGGGTGTGGGGCCCTTTAAATCTGGTGCTCCCGCCCACGGAGCTCACGCTTGCCTTAAACAACATTAAAAAAAGTTCAAACAGCTAGTATAACCCTAAATGGATCTTTACAAAGTGTTCGTCATGCAGCATGACTAATGTAAGTACAGTGTTTATTTTGATGTTTACATGGATTCTGAATGAATTTGAGGCTGTGCTCCGTGGCTAACGGCTAATGCTACACTGTTGGAGAGATTTATAAAGAATTATAAGTTGTGTTTATGAATTATACAGATTGCAAGTGTTTAAAAATGAAAATAGCGACGGCTCTTGTCTCCGTGATTACAGTAAGAAACGATGGTAACTTTAACCACATTTAACAGTACATTAGCAACATGCTAACGAAACATTTAGAAAGACAATTTAAAAATATCACTAAAAATATCATGTTATCATGGATCATGTCAGTTATTATCGCTCCATCTGCCATTTTTTGCTATTGTCCTTGCTTGCTTACCTAGTCTGATGATTCAGCTGTGCACAGATCCAGACGTTAATACTGGCTGCCCTTGTCTAATGCCTTTCATAATGTTGGGAACATGGGCTGGCATATGCAAAATATTGGGGGCGTACATTATTAATGATCCCGACTGTTACGTAACAGTCAGTGTTATGTTGAGATTCCCCTGTTCTTCGGAGGTCTTTTAAACAAATGAGATTTATATAAGAAGGAGGAAACAATGGAGTTTGAGACTCACTGTATGTCATTTCCATGAACTGAACTCTTGTTATTTAACTATGCTGAGGTAAATTCAATTTTTGAATCTAGGGCACCTTTAAGCAATAAGACTAAACGCGTGGAGCTATATAACAACAATTAGCTTTCTGTCTATAAATATGTCAAAACAGTTGTTCCCTTTCTCTATATAAACATGTAAATATTAAAGCGTCTTTGGTGTTTCTACAAAATAAAACCGGAAATCGAGGGTAACGCGGGTATGACGCAATTGACAGGCGACTCCTCACACGTCCCGAAGCCTTGGTTAAAACTGCAATTTTCTCACCATTTACAAATAGTGCCAAACATTTTGGGATATTGTAAGTACTCAAGTGAACAAAATATATAACCCTGGCCTAGTGGGTTTTGGATATTTTACTGCAAAACTCTTACACATTGCACCTTTAAATGTGCTTGTAAATTTATTTATTTCAGTTAGTTGCCAAGGCAACAGTTCTAATTTTGAGTTAAGTTTTTCATCTAATATTTCTATTTTATTTCAGATTTAGCTGAAAACGAATAGTTTTAGTTATCAATAATAAAAATGGACAAGACATTTCAAGCAGTGTCTGCAGTGTGACATGCTATATTTTATCTAAAACTATTTTAAACAACATTTCTAATTCTTGCATACATTTTTTCAGAACTAACTGAAAAACAGTGATTAAAAATAGTGAAAAAATGTAAATGCATATTTACCAGTTACAGCATCTAAATTAAAACATACACAACTTGAACATGAAACATCCATATTATTATATCAAATACCCAACAGCAGATGGCAGCATAGCTCTATTTAAATTCATCAACTTGATCAATTATTTTAAAGAACCATCATACATTTAAGCACAACTGCTTCACACATGCTAAAAATAATGATATATGTTTTTTGTTCATTAGCTATGGTCCATGCAAGTGTATATGCCAATTCCAAAGAAAGTATTTTAATTTCCCCATATTTTACAGCGCAAACTCTATCTGATTTAAAAGTTAAAGCATATTATTCTTTTGAAAATAAAGCTGGGGCACAAAACCTCATTCATTTATTAGCATAGAGATTCTGGAACAAATTAACTCAAGTAACTGATTCTAATCAGATCAATTCTCATTGGATGACTATTATAGCTCAAAGACAAAGATCCTTTCAGGCAGTGTCCTGTCATACTAAAACAATGGCCATGACTGAGATGATGGATCCATTTGTACCTTTCCTACTCTTCATTTTATGTAATTCACTGAATGATCTTATCAATTCTATCCTACAGAGCGGGGACAGGTCTGCTCTCTTCGGGTCAGAGGTCACCGTCAGAGGTCAAAGGTTAAATTTAGTATTTAAATTGAAGACCTTACAAAACACTGTGGATACGGGTAGTCTCTTATTGGTATATATTGGCTCTTAAATGAATGGGAGATATATCTAATTAGAATTTAAAAATTAAAACTAGACAATTCTAGTGAAGTAAAGCATTCACACTGACTAAATGTAGGACGAATCAAGATTTTTATTACTCATTTTTAAAACTTAACTTTTTTAAATTTACATAACTAATTTATAATAATATCTTTTAATGAATTTCCCTGTCTTTGAGGCTTGTATAATGTGTGTGTGTGTGTGTGTGTGTGTGTGTGTGTGTGTGTGTGTGTGTGTGTGTGTGTGTGTGTGTGTGTGTGTGTGTGTGTGTTTAAGAGCCATGATGTAATGTGAAGACTCAAATCTTTCCCACACTTGGAGAGGGATCCCTGACAGCCTGGGAAACTAAAAGCTTCCATCTGTTCAACAGGTCAACAGAGGGTCCTGTGACCTTTGACACAGATTTGTCCCCCAGTAAACATGAAGGTCCAAGCTGTTGACAGAGTGGTAAACGAAACAGACCAGTTCTGTGTAATCTCATCCGAGTCACATTTATCGGATATTCTGTTGACAGCTCGTACATCTAATTTGTCCCAAAAAAGGAGGGGAAAACAACAAATTATTTGTTAATTACGTAACTTCTTTCAACTATTAAATGTGATTCTAGCAGTTACTGAATAATTTTCTCTGTAAAACAATTCCTCCATTAACACTTTCCGAAATTTATTTTCATTACTTTACCTTACTTTATTATCAGGTTGGAGTTTTGTGGATTGTTGGTCATGGCTTTAAAGTGCCCAACATGAACTAAACTGCTTTTCACACTGCGCTTAACCCCGGGTCATCATCATTCTAAACCCCGCCTTTAACCCCGGGTGGAGGAACGTTTTATATTGCATTGCGCATTGCAGTGCCAAACTCGTACAGTGTGAAACAATGTAGTGTTAAGCCCAAATTTTTTGCCTACTTCGTTTTTTATGCGTAGCCTACGCAAGGGTATTTACGGAGCCCTGCATATGACATGTAGGGGAAAAAGTAAATCGTGCGCATGATTTACTATTTTGTTCCCTCGATTTAAAATCATCCACACAATTTACTATTTCATTCCCTTGATTTATAAATCTTGTGCACAATTTACTAATTCGCTCACTTGATTTATAAATCGTGCGCACATTTTACTATTTTGTTCCCTCGATTTATAAATTATGCGCATAATTTACTATTTCATTTCCTCGATTTATAAATTATGCGCATAATTTACTATTCCATTCCCTTGATTTATAAATTATGCGCACAATTTACTATTTCGTTCCCTCGATTTATAAATTATGCGCACAATTTACTATTTCGTTCCCTCAATTTATAAATCATGCGCACAATTTACTATTTTGTTTCCTCGATTTATAAATTATGCGCATAATTTACTATTTCGTTCCCTCTATTTATAAATCTTGCGCACAATTTACTATTTCATTCCCTCGATTTATAAATCATGCGCACAATTTACTATTTCATTCCCTCAATTTTTAAATTATGCGCACAATTTACTATTTCGTTTCCTCGATTTATAAATTATGCGCATAATTTACTATTTCATTCCCTCAATTTTTAAATTATGCGCACAATTTACTATTTCGTTTCCTCGATTTATAAATTATGCGCATAATTTACTATTTCATTCCCTCAATTTTTAAATTATGCGCACAATTTACTATTTCGTTTCCTCGATTTATAAATTATGCGCACAATTTACTATTTTCGTTCCCTTGATTTATAAATTATGCGCACAATTTACTATTTCGTTCCCTCAATTTATAAATCATGCGCCCAATTTACTATTTCATTCCCTCAATTTATAAATAATGTGCACAATTTACTAATTCATTCCCTCAATTTATAAATAATGCGCACAATTTACTATTTCGCTCCCTCAATTTATAAATTGTGTGCATGATTTACCAATTAGTTTGCTATATTTATATATTGTCGGCATGATTTAGCAAATTGAGAACAAATTAGAAAATCGTGTGCATGATTTATAAATCGAGGGATTGAATTAGTAAATCGTACGCACAATTTAGCCTACTACTTTTTTCCTGTATATTATGTGCAGGGCTGGTATAATGTGTGTATGTGTGAATGCGTAGCCTTTCAGAGTATACACCATTTGATAGCGTGTCGACACATGCTCTACAATGTTTAATCTTTATCCAGTGTCTGCGCTATTTTTCTCCAGAAGTTATGACCGATAAAATGTCTTTGTATTCTGTTGTTGTTGCAGTGTCTGGTATTTTATTGTTGTTTTGTCTCTTTAGGTTTGTTTTCTACTGTGAAACAACGGACCGGGCCAGTGTTGCCGCCTTGTTGTCGAACTGATTAGTGCAAAACAAATTCAATGCACATGTACTAAGAAAAATCAAGTACACACTTACTATTCTGGTGACTAAATTTGCATTACGCACACTGTACACAAACACATATGCGTAAAAACAGAAGTTTACTCTGGGCTTCGAGGAATATTCAGTGTGAAACATCAGCTTATGAATACCTGGGATTAATTGTTAACCCTAGGTAAAGTATAAGCAGAAACAAGATAACCCAGGGCTCAGTTTAACCAGGGTTTATAATGACCCAGGGTTAACTGTTTCAAGTGTGAAAAGCCTTTAACTGTGTTTAATGAGGTTATTTGAGGTCCTGACCCTCCATTCCTTTAAACGGCAGTGAAGGACCCTCTTTCTCATATGCAGACAATCAATACTGATCACAGTTGATACCTGAATCTCAACGCTTAGTGAGTTTAAGAAGACAGCAAGTTGTTTATTTTACTACCAGTCATACTAAGTAAGTGAATCGGTGAGCTAGACCTATGTCACTGCTAATCAATCTTTTGCAATCAGTCCAGACTATTAGAAATAAATGAGCTACATCTGGGAATGCATCATATGTAATAGATACCCAGAATTACTTTATATCATCCAGGTGTGCTGGAGTACATTTCAGTCTGTCAGAGATCCAGCTGCATGCATTTGGCTTCCAAATAGCTTAGTCCTTTCAGAGGTCACTGAGGTCACACATCTGCATGTGAAATGCGATGCCCTTTGACACCGCCCGCTGCCCCTGAGCCTCTGTGGCTCTTCTGGTACATGAAGTGCCAGCACTAGTGTTGAGCGCTGTGATTTAGGCACCTGAGGTTAGGCTGCACTCAATCACTGAACAGAGAATGTTACCTTGTGATCCTAGAGCAAAAATGCATTTTTGTAAATATATTTTTATTAGACATTTTAGATTAATTAATAGTATATTCAGTGGATTAATAGTAAATTATTAACAGAGCAACTATTAAATTATCAATTAATAACATTAGATCCCATTAGAACAATTCAAAACAAGATAAAGTTGGTATTCCAGGCAATAATTCATAGAAAAATGATGATACAAATAATGCTTAAATATCATTCTAGCTAAATCTAGCACATTGTTTTTGGACTAGTGACCTTTCTTTTGACCTTTGACCCTGGGCTCTGTCCTTGTCTTTGCTCATTGTATCGCTTTGACCCTTTAACCTGCAGCTCCTACAACCTGTTCACAAACATGCCACCAATCATGTGATCCTACTCCATCCCGAGCCTTGAGGTTCACTAGCAACTCAAAGCAAAACTTTGACCCTTGAACTCACTGAATTATGCATGAGAAGTATAGTTGCTGCTGGAAGTGCAATCACTGCTATTAATAAAGAAAATTGTAATACATGTTCCTATAAATATCTTGGTTGTTCACATGTAAAAAAAAAAAAAAAAAAAAAAATCAATAAAGTATTATTTAATAAAATAATATTTTTTAATAAATAATAAAAAATTATATTATATTATATTTAGTGCTATCAAATGATTAATCGCGGTTAATTGCATCCAAAATAAAAGTTTGTGTTTAGATAATATATGTGTGTGTACTGTGTATAATTATGTATATATAAATACACATGCATGTATACATTTTAAAAATATTTATATAATATTATATAAATAAAATAATTATACACAGTACACACACATATATTATGTAAAAATAAAATTTTATTTTGGATGCGATTAATCGCTATTAATCATTTGACAGCACTAAATATATTATATTATATTATATTATATTATATTATATTATATTATATTATATTATATTATATTATATTATATTATATTATATTATATTGCACTTTTCCCATAATATAGTTTGTCTTTTCACACTAGGTGGCAGTCCTTCTATTTTTATACACTGGTATGAGCATAAGATTAAATCTACTATAATAATCAAATGCAAAAAATGATCATCAAGAACTCATAGCATGCAGATTGAATTTCAGGTATTGGTCAAGATTAAAAAAAGTATAAACTATCTTTTGAATAGCTAAAATCCTATTTCTATCCAGTGTGAGAAAAAGTACAAATGCATAAAAGTCTCAGTGTTTCCAAAAAGTGACTTGAAGCACATAATTGCATCCAGTCGCCTTTGGAAGGATGTGAGCTAAATGGCCAATCAAACAGAGCTTCCGAGCTTAAAGGAGCCGCCCACTTCTGTGCTTTAATACCTGATGGAGTCCATAATACAGACCATTCAATAGACCACCACTGAAGCGCGTTAGACCAAGTTAAGGTGTGGTCATTTGGATCACCATCATGCCAAAGTTGAGTCTGTTCAGCTCTATTTTTATGGATACTCCAAATAAGGCCGTTTTTAGTTAGAGGAGATTTCATCAATTCATGCTCATGTCAATCATGCCAACAGAAGGCTGCGCTACACCGTATCTTTGCTCCCCTCGGATCTGATTCATTTGGGGTTTCAGATTGTCCCTTTTACGCACTAAGATATCACCAACACGGAGTTCCTTAAATCGGCGTGATTTTTCAATCTGGCTGTCTGAACTTGTTGGACGCATATCTTCAGTCTCTTCGATGCGCATTCCACAGCAGTTGGTTCTTCTGCATGGATAAAACGCGACCGGCCTTCTTCATCTTGTATAATTCTGGAGAAGACGCGTAAAAGGTTCGCAGTCCAGCCATGGCCATGGTGGTGAGCGTGTGGAGAGATCCGCAGGAGGAACTGGCACCGGGGGGATCTCTGGATGATCAGAGCGGACCGGGGAGAGACCACCACCATCACCACCGCTTGAGCGCAGCCGCGCACTCTCCAAACACCGGACTTCCCTCCGCGGAGGATAAAGGGCAGAACTCAGCGCAGAACCAGCAGCACATCGAGTGCGTGGTTTGCGGGGATAAATCCAGCGGGAAGCACTACGGACAGTTCACATGTGAGGGATGCAAAAGTTTCTTCAAGCGGAGTGTTCGGCGGAACTTAACGTACACGTGCCGTGCCAACAGAAGCTGCCCGGTGGATCAGCACCACAGGAACCAGTGCCAGTACTGCCGCCTCAAGAAATGCCTGAAAGTGGGCATGAGACGCGAAGGTGAGTGGTTCAGTGGGTTTTGTCTTTTGTAGCCTACATAAACTTGCATCAGAAAGAAAAAGAAAGAAAGAAAGAAAGAAAGAAAGAAAGAAAGAAAGAAAGAAAGAAAGAAAGAAAGAAAGAAAGAAAGAGAGGATAATAACAATAAAAATAAAGAATAAAAATAAAATAGCTTTACTTGTTTTTTTATATATATATATCATCAACTAATATAAATGAATAAAACAAAACATAAACTTTATACCAGATTGCATAACTTAAAAGCGATACAATTAAAGGATTTGTCTTTGTACATAAAAATGACTTATAATTACAAAGCATTAACCTTATTTATAAAGCATCTTATGCAAGTAATAACTCAAGACTACTGAGTTAGCCTCCAATCAATCACTGCAGAAAAAGTTACTTTATTGTAACATAATACCATAATTAATATTGTATTAGTGTAAAAATGAATAAAACATGAAAAGTCGTGTTTTCATGTACACTCAGTTAACTGTGTAAACAGTGTGATAGATAGATAGATAGATAGATAGATAGATAGATAGATAGATAGATAGATAGATAGATAGATAGATAGATAGATAGATAGATAGATAGATAGATAGATAGATAGATAGATGTGTCAAATCAACTTAAATAATTAATGTGGTTCAGACAACATAATTTTTTGAGTTTCTGTTGATTAAACCAATCGTCTTTATTATATTAACTCAAATTTTTAATTTCAATTAACTCAAAATATTAAGTCAACCAGGAAGGCTAACTTACTATAAGTTAAACCAACATAATTGTTTTTTTTTTTTTACAGTGTAGATACTTCATTATTCCAATGATTGCAGTGCATTCAATACACAAACAGTAGGGTGAGAGATGCGTTTAGTCAAGATAACATTATGTTATTTGCATGCACACATTTCTTCTCCATCTCCTCCTGTTTTGATAGCGGTTCAGCGAGGAAGAATGCCACCGAACCAGCCGAACCCGAGCCATTACGCGCTGGCTAATGGAGACCCCCTGAATGGCCAATGTTACCTATCCGGATACATATCCCTGCTGCTTCGGGCTGAACCATATCCAGCCTCACGATATGGAAACCAGTGCATGCAGTCCGGTAACATCATGGGCATAGAGAACATCTGCGAGCTGGCGGCCCGTTTGCTCTTCAGTGCGGTGGAATGGGCAAGGAACATCCCTTTCTTTCCTGATCTTCAAATCACGGATCAGGTGTCTCTCCTCAGACTCACCTGGAGTGAACTTTTTGTTCTGAACGCTGCGCAGAGCTCCATGCCGCTGCATGTGGCTCCTCTCCTCGCCGCCGCTGGACTTCACGCGTCCCCTATGTCCGCGGATCGGGTCGTGGCCTTCATGGATCATATCCGGTTCTTCCAGGAGCAGGTGGAGAAACTGAAGGCCCTGCAGGTGGACTCCGCCGAATACAGCTGTGCCAAAGCAATAGTGCTGTTCACATCAGGTATAGGCCCGAGTCATTCAAGATCGAGGAAACTTATTGTACAGTTTAATGAGCGTGTCTATAAGATTATCCTATTTGTTCCGCGATGTTTGTTTCAAATAATGGACCATTAATCTGCCAAAAGTACCATAGGCTATGCGCACAATCAGATTAAAGGGTTGTTTAAAAATGATGGTTTCCTAACATTATTATTTTGAGCATTAGGCTACTCAATAACCATGTACATGTAATCATGTTAAACATGAACAGAATCATTAAATTATGTGATGTTCGGCAAATTGCATCTGTAGCATTTAGGCTAATCAACATAAATGTTTTCGGTTTAAATTATCTTTTTAAATGTTCCTTTTGGTGTGACAATTAATCTTACAGGCCTAAGTAGTAGTATAAGCCTACAAATATTCAATTTAGTCCTTCAAATGTGAACAGATAAATATGAGCCATAATTTCATAACTTAGCAAAGCGCTAGCCAATAAAATGGAGCTTCGCATGTTACACCCCCCATATTCCCCATTACAACTTGAACACCCCAAATGAGGTCAAAGTCAAAAAGCTGTTTCGTATATACTTTTGCATATCTATACATTTTTTTTTCCAAACAACGTTTAAGTAACCATCAAACTTCGACTGCAAGTTTAAGGCGGAGTGCGCGGTAAACATAAGCTCGCGCAGTCAAGGGGGTTACCATAGCAACAGCATGCCGCTCGCGCGCTTACCGTGGCAGTTAGGATCATATGGGACACGACACATCGACAAAACAGAAGTAGTTGTACTTTTAAATTCATTATAAATTTACACACCACAAATATACCACAACATTTCTTTGTGTGTTTTGTTTAAAATGTCGCCAGACGGTTTGCTAACAGTGCCACAACACATTTAGCTTGACCGAATGCATCCAAAAATAATAAGCCTAGTACTGACAGAAAAAAAAGTAGACCCTCTAAAAGTCACACACTGATGTCAAACTTCCTTAAGTGTTGAAGAATACTGAATCGCTAGTATAATACTCGGTTGTAAAAAGAGTTTTAGGCTATAGCTAGGCCTTTATACAGCCTACAGAGTCCTATTAATATTGAAATTGAGTGTGTAGTACATAAATTCACAGTGTATTCGAATTCAATGCGTTCCGTATTACTGTTGTTTTAATCTCTAAGAAGTTTCAATTCAACTCTTTGAATTAGGATGCAGCATTCGTTTCGGTAATTCGCTGAACCTATACATATCTTCTATTTTATCGTAAATAACCAGCAGAAACATTAAGAAATGAAACTGAAATGCACAATGCTTGTTCTTTTACCATGCTAATGCTTTCTTGAAAGCAAAAATATTTGTTTACTGAATTAATGTATTGTAGGCCAAACGCTTTTGAATGACACAAACAAATAATTTAATCCTCTTTAAGAAAATAATGCAAACACTACTAATATTATATTAGCTACTATTTATTGAAGTCTGAACCATTACACACAATCATGTTAAATAACAGAAGTTTGTGCATATTTTAATGTAAATTTATCAGAGATGTTATCCTTTTTGAATGATGTGAGTTTATATTCATGGTGTCTCTTTGACTCCCCTGCATTTGTATGCAGATGCATGCGGCCTTTCAGACGTACCGCACATAGAAGGTCTTCAGGAGAAATCTCAGTGCGCGCTCGAGGAGTATGTGAGGAGCCAATACCCAAACCAGCCCACGCGCTTCGGCAAGCTGCTGCTGAGACTCCCCGCGCTCCGGATGGTCTCCTCCTCCGTCATAGAACAGCTTTTCTTCGTTCGACTGGTGGGTAAAACGCCCATTGAGACGCTCATCAGGGATATGCTGCTATCTGGGAGCAGTTTCAACTGGCCCTACATGTCCATTCAATGAGAGGGAGATGAAGATGGACATTTGGTGAGCAAAATGTAACATGGATGAAACTCTCTGAAATCTCTCTCTCTCTCACTCAGTGTCGATTTATATAGCAATGATATTGTGAAAATGTGAAGATATCTTTACTCTCTTTCTCCTGATCTCTACTTTTAACAGTCAAGCATCATATTATGTGCCATAAAGACTTTATCGTTTCATTTCCTCACAGTGTAATTGTCCATTTAAATACTTTAAATCAAATGCAAAATGTCTTAATTTAGTTATCTGAACGAGGGGATATGCTTTCATCCAAAATAACAGACATAAAATCACTATTGGTGTTACCCTAAAAACGTTTTGTTTCAACTGATAAGCGGAGACAATGGATTTAACAATTATTTATTTTGCTGTATTTATTTTCCTGCTCATTAACTTCCTGTACACGTGATCTAAACAATCAACCACAGCACTTAAGGTTATGTTTTTTTTTCCCCTGAGGCTCGTCAATAAATGTTATTGGTGTATATATTTTTTTCCATCGTTTTTCAAACCCTTAGATGATTATTTGGACTGTCAGGGTGGGCGATGGGGGGCTGTTGGATTTGATGTACGATGAAACATTTGATTAAACAATTTTCATTAATCATTTCGTGCGTAAATGTGCTTTTGTTTCTACTTTTTCTAATAAAGATAGTTTTCAGTACTTTGCGAGACAAACTGATGTTCATTTTCATAACGCTGTGGTCTTGCCATGCTTTTAACTTTTTGTTTGAAATGTTTTGAGATCTTTTGCAGCAACTTTGAACAAAAGCCCCTTAAATGTATAGGAGATCAGACTATTAGCAAGTCATTTTGGCTTTAAAATATTTGTTTTATATGCAATAATTTAACACGCAACGCGACACGATATATGCTGTTGTTCAGATCAGCTATTCGTTTATTACTTCATTTTATTCGTGCCTTAAAACTATTAAGAACACAATGATGTTTATTAATGTTCTTCATTTGCATTTTGCGCCTTCAATAAAGCCTACATATAAAATATAGCTAAAAAAGTTAACTTTGAATATTGTAAGAATTAGAAATTCACAGTATCATATCTTGTAGGCGTATAAATGAACAAAATGCCGGTTTCTAAAATAGTTAACTCGTATATAAAGACGCTGTAGAAGTAATTTTGCCCATGGTTCATTAAAATATGTGCCTGAAACTATATTTTTCCATCTAACCTTGAAAAAGATAAGTCTTTTGGCCTGTAAAGGCTCATGTTTATCAGAAATATTTGAATTTTATCTGATCAGAGAGAGACAAAACAGTTCACAGGCCGATGATAACCTGGACAGGTGAGATGTTTTGTACAGAAAGCGCTGTGATCTTATCACATTAATCAGATCAGACTTCAAATAAACGAGATTAATTGTAATTGGACTTTAAAGTTTGTGCCCTTTATGTGCTGGATTTCAGTCTGAGCTGATATGTGCCATATCTCAAATCGCTTGCTCATCTTTAATTTCTCAGAGACATTTTGCAAAAAGAATTTTTTTTTTTTTTTTTTTTTTTTTTTCTGTTTAGCTATGAATATCTTAAATTGTAGGCTATAATAGCTGTATACTGATATCGGAGTTAGCTTGATATAGTAAGTAAAACAGACTTCTTATTTTTTTTTCTGTACACCTTAATTTAATTCAAGCATTTTCTTTCAAATGGAAGTTTCCAGTCGTGATAATGAAAAAAAAAAAAAAGAATTAAGTCGAAGCGTGTTTTCTTTGAAAACAACAATATAACAATGACAAAATGACCATCAAATATAGGCCTATCAAAAACTCAAATGTGCGTAAATGTTGAAATGTAGATTTTTATTTTTTTTATTTTTTTAAGAAATAAATTCTTTCCCAAACCAACATGTTTATCCACGAACAGTGCCAGATTGCCAGATTGGGCGGGGTTTTCCGAGGGTATCGGACATTTTAGTCATATTTGGTAATGTATTTGCAATGATTTGATCACTTTTCCTGGGAAATGCATCTATTTTTATAATATTTTGTCATCATTATTTTGTTTTAAGGAGTTAAAACGGTCCATTTCAACCTGAATTGACATGGCAATGAAATTATATCACATTATTTTGACAGTTAAAGGTTTTTTGTTGGAGTGGGCGGGTTTTGGCCTTTAAATCGTCCAAACAATCTGGCAACACTGTCCTCATGTATTTAGATTAATTTAATATATCGATTAAATTTAAACTAATGTCTTCTGACGTCTATGACGGTTCTAATTGTTTGGCCTATCTGTCATTCAAATGAGTATATATAGTATGGAAATACGCATGCGCGATTGCAAGAAACTCGTTCTTTTACACCGACCTTTTAGTTGCTGTACAGAAAATTACCTGAAACTGACACAAATATTTGGTTTCTTTAAATCAGGATACAAAATCAAGGATTTTCAATCAGGCTGTTGGAGTTTCTATCTAACAACAATATTTGAACAGCTTTATTTAAACAGATTTTTTGTGTGTAGTAATTTAGTGACAAAAATGGTCTCCATGAAGTGGGCTAAATCTGACAAAGCTTCTGCTTGGAGACAACTGTTTACTTAAAAAAACAACAACAACAAAAAACTTTTAGTCAGTTTGTAGTCAATATAATCCGTTTTTCCATATAAAAACAACAGAAGTCTGTGACATCTCCCCAGTTATAGAAAACCTGTGTGTGTTCCTCCGTGTATGTGTCGAGTCTGACAGCCAGAGTCTCTAGTTATTGCGACCTTCTGTGTGAACTCCGTGACCCCGCACCTCTCTCATCATGTGCGGATCTCCTCCTGAAATTCCCCCCTCTCGTAGGTGGATCATGAACTCATGGCATCTCAGATGAATCCCTGACACCGTGCCTGGGTTAGCCGTGACCCCGGCGGTGCCTGGGGACCCGTGAGGAGAACCGGAGCTCAGAATAAAGCACAGGGGGATTCCTGATGGCCACGAGGAGGGTCTTTGTTGGAAGTTAGATACGTGCTCAGATCAAGGGTACAGCTGTCAGAGGAAACTGTGTCCAAGGAGCTAGTGTGGGAATGCAAACTTAGACACTTGTGAGTAAAATAGTGCTAAGAAAGCTGTGGTTTCTGACTGCAAATATGAAGTGTGTAAATTAAAGATCAGATTTAAAGGTCATGTAAATATGGGTCTTCCTGTCATGGGCAGCATTAAAGTCTTAATGTACTTGGATTAGCAACCTGTAAAGACAGAGCAGGCATACCAGGAAAGGGGGCTTATAGAGAAATCTGGAGACGGGACGTGTCATCTATAGGATCCAGGATCTTGGACAATAGGCTTTCTTGCACAGAAATCGAAGGGAACTCCAAATCTCCAAATCCTAATGCAGTCTTTATTGGATTCTTTGGCCGGCTTAATTAGCTCACTTCCAGGTACTATATTTTAAGTGGATTTGAAGTCACTAAAGATGGCAGAATTGATTCACAGCCAACGGACATCTATGAGAATGGCTTTTCAATTCAATTCAAATTGGCAGCAAACAGGATGCGGAAGTTGTCGTTTGTATTTAAAGGTGTACTAATGAAGTCAAATTGTTCTCTTTTTTTAGAAAGATATGAATATTTATATTCAAGAACACATTAAATTGATTAAAAGTGATTGTAAAGATGCTTAAAATAAAACAAAAGATTTGCATTTCAAATAAACGCTGTTCTTTTGAACTTTCTATTCATTAAATAATCCTGAAAATAATGTATCACACACACACAAAATGAATCAGCACTACTGTTTTCAACATTAAGAAATGTTTCTTGAGCAGTAAATCAGCATATTAAAATGATTTCTGAAGGATCATGTGACACTGAAGACTGGAGTAATGATGCTGAAAATTCAGCTTTACATCACAGGAATAAATTGCAGTTGAAACGATATTCAAATAAAAAACAGTTTTTTTGAATTTGACAATATTATTGTTTTTACTGTATATTTTTTGATTAAATAAATGCAGATTTGGTGGGCAGAAGAGACTTTCAAAAACATTAAAACACATATTTTTGAATAGTATACACAAACTGTCAACATTGATAATACTAAGAAATGTTTCTTGAGCAGCAAATCAGCATATTAGAATGATTTCTGAAGGATCATGTGACACTGAAGACTGGAGTAATAATGCTGAAAATTCAGCTTTGAAAATTCAGCTTTGATCACAGTAATAAATTGCAGTTTAAACAATATTTAAATAAAAAAAGAGTTATTTTGAATTGTAATAATATTTAATAATATTACTATTTTTACTGTATTTGTTTGATTAAATAAATGCAGACTTCTTTCAAAAACATTAAAAAGTATTTTTGAATAGTATTCACACACACACACACACACACACACACACACATATATATGTTAGATATGTAGTTAGAGAGATAAAAGTTAGATAAACAGACAAATGAAGATCCACCATATTATTTGAATTTGTACTAATGCATTTCCTGTCATTCAAATTTAACATCCTGTGTTTTGTGGCTAAATGAATTCATACTCTTACTTGTGAATTGAAAAAGAAGCCCATTTTTAAATCCTGATCTTAGCAAGCAATCTTTGATCCACAAGATTCATTTGTCTTTGTCTCTCAGGCGATCAGAGATGTTACCTGCTCTTTTGTTGTTCTCTGATTATCAGACGTCGTCTCTTCTTCTCCCAGTCAATTATGTCCTGCTGGTGTAATTACAGAGCACTTCACTGTCTGGCCCATTATCAGCCTTTGTTCATTTTTTAACTTGGCCTGAACGAATCTGACACATGTTTTAATTGTCCAAATATTCTATTCAACACACATGAACATGGACAGAACTGCCATATTTTTGAAAGTAGTATAATAATTGATTTGTTTAAGACATGCAAAAATAGCGTTCTGCAGTTTAAAACGATAATGATAACTGCAGTCCTCTTTTAAAAAATACAATGAAAAAGTATTTCTACAGACTTTGAAAACTCACAGAATTCCACTGGTAAGACTTAATGATGCTTGAGGTATTGATTTGCCACCAAAATGATGTCACTTCCTAGAAGATGATGTCATTAAGGCTTTTGTTAGTTACCAGATTTTACAAAAGACTAAACAGCTTAAAACCAGAATGGTGAATTTGTTTTAAAAATTGTTGACTCCCATCTTTAACACAGATTTCTAGTGGTAACACTTACTGATTCTTGTTGTGCCACCAAAATGATGTCACTTCCTGGAAGATGGTGTCATGAAGGCTTTTGTTAGTGAAGTAATTTTAGAAAAGATTAAACAGCTTAAAACCGAAATGGTGAAATTATTTATTTATTTAATTATTTATTTTAAATTATATTGATTCCCATCTTTAATGCACAGAATTGATTAAATCTATTCTTGTGTTGTTGATTTTTCACCAAAATGATGTCACTTCCTGGAAGATGATGTCATAAAGGCCCTTGATTTTACAAAAGAATAAACAACTTGAAACCAAAATAGTGAAATACCATTTAAAATGCAATTAATACGATACGATTGGTCAAAATACGATTCCCATCTTCAGTGCTACTTATTGATGCTTGTGGTGTTGCTTTGCCACCAAAATGAGGTCATTTCCTGGAAGATGATGTCATAAAGGCTCTTTTGTTAAGTGATTTTACAAAAGCAAAATGGTGAAATTATTTAAACATTTTAATATATGCTTCCCATCTTTAGCACACAGAATTCATTAAATCTAACACTCGCTGATGCTTGAGCTGTTGCTTTGCCTCCAAAATGAGGTCACTTCCTGGAAAATGAAATCATAAAGACTTTTGTTACTTAGGGATAATTCAGGATAATTGGGACATTTTTCCCCAGTCATCTCACAATGGTAAAATGTATCTCAGAATTCACCCCTGAGTGATTTTACAAAAGACTAAATGTAAAATATTCCTATCTTTAGAATTGTGTGTTTAATATTTTATTCAATATATGACTCATAGAATGAACCAAATTGATTTGTTTTGATGGCACGGGTTACAGATCAATAAAATAAGTGCATCTAGTTGTCACCACAAGTCAACAAGCTATAGTCCAGATTGAATCCCCAGTTTAACCCACGCTTTAACTAAATCAGCGGTGTGTCGTGTTGGCATACTGATAATAAGAGTTGATAGAACGCTCTCTTCTCAGATCTCCTCACTAAAGTAATCTTCCTAATGAAGTAAACATGGATTTCCCCATAATGCCCACCGTCTTGCACAGAACATCGTCCCTAATCCGCTCCAGACGGCCTGAGGATGACATGTGTTCCTATGGACCAATCAACTCATGCACAAGAACATTAAGAATGAATTAGCCTCTAGTTACGGTCTTCACAAACCATGTGTGCTGAATGTGGTGTCTCTGCAATGTTGTCATATTTTGAACAACAGCTACATTTGGCCACTTTTGGTCATTGAAATCAATGGTAAACAGCAGCCCAATTCAACTGATTTGTCTACAAATGTATCAAATATGTCACTCCACAATTAGTGTTTTTTTTTTAAAACAGTATACAGTATAATATTAAGGTCATTGAAGGGTCATCGGATCATCCCGGCTCTTACTCACTGGGGGGCCCACAACTTTTTAGACAACAGCTTGTCGGCAGCCCACTCATTAGTGTCAGAAACACGCAGACGCGCGCACACATGCTCAAACATCCACTCTAAATGACACCAAATAGAAGGTGATGATAGTGACTGTTAACGTATTTAATAGCACGTTTGCTTTTGATTCAATTATAATTCTCAAGCTAAGCTGCAATCTGTCCTCATTATCACTTTATATTTAATGCATTAAATCCTACACATGACAAATACATTTGAGATATCATTTTGACACCTCTTTTCTAATTTTCTGACATAAATTAATTCCAAAAACAAAGATCGTGGCTTTACAATGAAGTTTTCAGCAAACTTTTATAATGGATTCACATTCACCTCTTCTCTCAGCACAGACAAACATGAATCCACTTTCTACTGCTTTGAAGTCGAAACTCTTTCTAATTAAGGAACCACTGGCCTTCAAAAGACCTCATTCTGGAGTCATGTGGTATTATATGCGACTTGACTGAGAAATACATTTAGAGTGATGCAATTCTCTTTCTCTCAGAAATAAAAGTGGCAGCAGTTCAACCTCCATGGACAGAAATATATATATATATATATATATATATATATATATATATATATATATATATATATATATATATATATAAATATATATATATATATATATATATATACATATTTATAAGATACGACAGAGAAACTCCATTATATCTAGATGCTGATGCATATAATTGTGTATAATATAATGCATAATTCACCAAATATGGTTTCTGGGTTCTTTAAAACACCACAACATGATGGTTTACTAAAGAGCTACAGAATAAAAAGTTCTTAGTGGAACCTAAACAGTTAATTCATATATCAGTTAACCTATAAATGATGTGGTAAGATCACAATTAACTATACTGAAGAAAAAAATTTTTTTCTTTTTTGCTGCTAGTTCAAATTAAAATGAGTTTAAGCAATTTTGTACTAACTTGATTTCATTGTGTTCAATCCACTTAAATATATGTAAAATAGAAGTGTTGGGATTACATGAATGATTTTTGTTACACTAACTGGATGGTAAGTGTTACTTTATGCATTTTTGAGTGAAAGACCTGTTAATGTTTAATGTTCAGCTATGTTTGACATTTAAAAGAGTTTCTGTTATGTTGAAGTTTTTTGTGCTGAAGAGAGCTTTATGGTTAGGTTATGGATGGCTGCATGATGCATGTTGCTTCATTCAGTGAGTAATAGCTTTACTAAAGCCTGATCAATAACAAGAATATTCCTACTTGTGCAAATGGTCTTTTAATTGTACAACAAAACTGAATATCAAACACAAAGGTCTTTTCCATATACTCAAAATCACAGACTGGAATATATACTCAATATATTTGAACTGATATAACTAAAAAACATTGAGTTCAATTTTGTTTCAAATTAACCACTTGCCTTAAAAACTGAGTAAAATCAAAAAGCCTTTTTTTTCAGCATACCTAACTATTTTGGTTCACCAATGAGTCATTTTTCAACATCTGATCAATTTTTTATAGACCATTACAATGTTTTGCTTATTGTAAGATTCTTCAAATGCAAATGTTTGGAAGTCTGCTCCGTTCTGTGAGCAACTTCCACTGGGTGTGAATATTATGGAGTCTGCTCTCTGAATGAACCTGCGCTGTCTCTTCACCCTCCAGGCTCTCTGAAATGGATTCTGTACGTCTGAACCAGTCGTGCCACGCACTTGTCCTTGGGATGAAAGAAAAGAGAGGGATTTTTTCCCTTCAACTCAGAGAGGTTATTATCAGAGCTTGTGCTGTTAATAGATCCGACAAACACCTATAGACTGATCCGCCTCATTTCCCGCTTGCCTTTTTGAAGCATCAGAAATGAAATATAATGCGATTTGATATGCGTTCTGGTACATCTGTCATGCAGTTTCGACATTGGTGAAATTCTCAGCAGAATATTTTATTGCTCAGTGGCGTTTCATGTAAAGTCAACCTTATTTACTTGCTGAAAGTCATCATGAAATCCAAATCTTTTTGAATATTACAGAATATTGCAGTGTTTAATATAAATGATTTATCCATGCATGCACATCATTGGTTTTCAAAAATGTATGTGTCCTTATAATCTTTATTTAAAAAATCCCAGCGACTTCTCTTCTCTGATGGTGTGTTCACTGGCATGAGGGCAGGGCAACCTATATCACTCACATGAGATCCACCAATTGCAATGCACAACCATCCAATCAATTCCTGATGGACAAAATCAAATCCTGCCCTACATTTTTTCGTGTTAGTGAAACCATTACACTCATATATAGTCTACATCACAATAGATAAAAAAGGCAATCGCAACTTCCATTGCATGCCACCTTTAAAGCACATTCTCATGCTTCTTGCGAACGCTGCATGTTGTTCAAAAGGAAAATAAATGATGATAAGGCATTATAGCGATCTCAACTGTGATTTTTCCTAAGGCTTTGTATCTGAACGAGCTAAATGAACAGTGGTTTCTCTCTCTGTGTTGTATCTGAGCTGTCAGGGCTGAACTCCCTGTGCCAGTGTCTGTGGGAGCAGCAGAAGTATTCATCACACAGAGGTGAGCGGCCCAGCCAGATCCGCGGATCACTGCCAGAGGGAAACTTTGCCCTGGGCGATGCAAATGAAAGGCCCTCTAACAGATCACACATGAAGGAGACAATAAAGTCATGAGGTGCGACTGTGTGTGTGTGTGTGTGTGTGTGTGTGTGTGTCAATCCACAAAAGACTTTGCAACACAAAACACAGTGCATTTTTATACCTGACAGCACGTTTCAATTCATTCAGTGTGAATTTGAGAATATTTATAATTTTACAAAGGATTATTTTACTATTGAAATAAGTTGGCTTTTACAATTTTTTTGTGAAACACTAAATTATTACTGGTGTGCTAAGACAAGCATCCCTATTATTAATCATATTAATCACATATCATATGTAGGGTTATTTGAACATAGTCATAATGTTCACACCAAGAACGATAACTATAATGATAACTGTGTTTGCATCCACACCAACGCACAATGTCGTTCTGTTTATTCTAAGCAGGTGCTGCAGTTTCGTCGTCTGCCACTTTAAATGCTTGATTCGATGCTGGATTCTGATTGGCTGTCACTGTTTTTATAATTCATCATTCCGAAAGTGATTCCAATGATATTATTCTCATTATAGTTGTGGCGTGGACTTCCCTGTTCTCAATTAGAATGATTATTAAAACTTCACTGTTAATTGTTATCATCTTTGTTATGAACAAGCGTTAAATGTTTGCATGCAACTCCTACACCTACATCCTACAACCATTTGTGCTCAATTTACATGACATATTGAGAAGTGTGCAGTTATGCTACTTTTTGGACTTACAGTTTTCTAGAGGTTAAAACTGGTGAAAATATGGTAAAACCCCAGCAACCATCTAGAACACCCTAGAAACTACAGTCTGGAGATCAATAGCAACCATCTAGAACACCCTAGAAACCACCTACAGATCCCTAGCAACTAAATAGAACACCCTAGCAACCACCTGCAGATCCATAGCAACTAAATAGAACACCCTAGCAACCACTCGGAGACCACTTATAGCAATACTCATACTGTGGCAACAAAGAGCAAATACTGAAAATTGCCACATGCAAAACCTGCCAACATTATGGTGGCAGGTTTTGCATGTGCAAGGACCACACAAGTTTTCTTCAGAAAATGCGAATTATCTCTATTTTTAAAGCTTAATTGTGTCATTTCTGCCAAAATCCCTTTAAGACAAGGCGGCCATCTTTGAAACGCCTCTTGGACATCCTGGGCATCATGCAGCTCCTATCTCTTTGAATGGGGAAACGTCAAATTCTCCAAAACTGTTCGCCAACCTTACGATTAAATTTCATATTTGAAATCACCAATGAAATCTAACAACAACCGGCTCATAAATTTAGTTTCTAAACGCTCGAATCTTGACAAAAAAAACTGTATTTTTCAGGATGGATCAAGTTAATGCACATGCGCAGACCTAAATGCGCGTCTCCGGAGGCGCGTGTCTGACTGTTTCTATAGAAACTGCTGATTCTAACAGCCGCTGAAGTGACGCGATGACTTTACCAGTCAGCGATTGGCTCTTATTTAGAAAGCGGGACTTATTCCGCCATATTGCGCGTTACACTTTCTCCCATTCAAAACAATACGAGCGACACGTCTTGTGTTATTCTATAGTCTTTTGCTGCGTACCAATTTGCATACTATGCGTCCTAAATAGTATTCGAAATAATAATTAGTATGTCCCAAATCGTAGTATGTTGAAATGAGTATTCCAAAGATACCCGGATGGTGTACTTTTTCCGGTTAGAATTCGAAGTGCAGATCCGTGCACACTTCTAACGGCTAATATTGCCCATAACACATTGCGCTGTGGACGAGGATTTGATTAGAACTACAAATACGAATAAAAAGTGTTTAAAAACTACAAACATGACGGACGTGCGAGGTACAACGGTTAAGATAAAGGGGCTTGAATGATTAATAAGCAGTGTCTAACCTGACAAAAAGATATGTTATCCACATTATATTTCATCTGCAACAGCATTGTGAACTTTTATAACGATGTGTTAGGTCATTAACTTTTAAATGCATCATTATGCAAAGATGAGGAGAGTTCTCTGCATGAAAGACCCATGACTGGCAGATCAACGTGCGACTACATTTCTCTCCGAAACGGTAGGAAAATAAATGTAATTCAATGTGGAGGATTTTAACTGTGACAAGATGATTGACAGGTAGTTTAAACAATTACAGGTTGAGTAACTAAGCAACAGAATGTCCGTTAAAGACGCAGTTATGACGAGGTAGTATGTCCCAAAACTTGAATGCTGCGTCCCAATTCGCCTACTTATACTACGTCCTAAAAGTATGTACTCTTTTTGTAAAGAAAAAGTACATACTTTTGAGTGTGTAGTAGAAGAGTATGCAAGTTTTGGGACAAACTACCTCGTCATAACTGCGTCTTTAACGGACGTTCTGTTGCTTAGTTACTCAACCTGTAACTGTTTAAACTACCGTGTCAATCATCATGTCACAGTTAAAATCCTCCACATTTAAATTAAATTTATTTTCCTACCGTTTCGGAGAGAAATGTAGTCGCACGTTGATCTGCCAGTCATGGGTCTTTCATGCAGAGAACTCTCCTCATCTTTGCATAATGATGCATTTAAAAGTTAATGACCAAACACATCGTTATAAAAGTTCACAATGCTGTTGCAGATGAAATATAATGTGGATAACATTTAATAAATATCTTTTTGTCAGGTTAAACACTGCTTATTAATCATTCAAGCCACTTTATCTTAACCGTCGTACCTCGCACGTCCGTCATGTTTGTAGTTTTTAAACACTTTTTATTCGTATTTGTAGTTCTAATCGAATCCTCGTCCACAGCGCAATGTGTTATGGGCAATATTAGCCGTTAGAAGTGTGCACGGATCTGCACTTCGAATTCTAACTGGAAAAAGTACACCATCCGGGTATCTTTGGAATACTCATTTCAACATACTACGATTTGGGACATACTAATTCTTTTTTCGAATACTATTTAGGATGCATAGTATGCGAATTGGGACGCAGCAGAAAACTCTTCTACTACACACTCAAAAGTATGTACTTTTTCTTTACAAAAACAGTACATACTTTTAGGACGTAGTATAAGTAGGCGAATTGGGACGCAGCATTTGTTTCTGCACAAGTGCCACCGAATGGAACTGCAAAAATAACTGCTTTCATACAGGCTTTTCAAACTCATGCCATTGGTTGAAACATGTTGAGATGCTTAAATGGTTAGTTCACCCAAAAATGAAAATTCTGTCATTAATTACTCACCCTCATATCAAGCGATGAGAAAATGTATCCTGTTATCCACACGCATGCATATTGGTGCTCACATGAACAGCGTCAGAGACTATGGAAGAGAAGAAATCGTTGAATAAAGTTGTTTTTTATTCGGGGTTGCGCTCAAAAAGTATTCTCATCGCTTCATAACATTAAGGTTGAACCACTGTAGTCACATGGACTATTTTAACAATGTCTTTACTACCTTACTGGGTCTTCAAAGTGGTAATTACATTGCAGGCTTTGGGGGGGTCAGAAATCTCTTGGACGTCATCAAAAATATCTTCATTTGTGTTCCGAAGATGCACGAAGGGGAATCAAATGAATGTATTTATAGTTGTCTCTGCATAATAAAGTTGAAGTTGATTAAAACTTTGAAATCAAAGTATAAATATGAATTGATGACTTTTGTTTCTATACATAACCTGCCATCCTTCTTTCAAAACTGTGAAATTCTTGAAAACATTTTAGTGAGCAACAAAAAGTGGAGACTAGACCACATTAGAAAGTTCAATTAAATTGTCATATATCACCATTCATGCACGCATTCCATCATCATCTGAATACATATTCTAGCAGGTTCACACACACACACATGCGCCTTTAAAATAATGTCCTGAAGGACCACCTGTTGTCCATTATTGTGAAATATTTCTAAGGCATGAATCATAAGGGTGAGTAATTAATCATGGGCTGTCAGAACGGAGCGCAGGGGTCTCGTGGGAGGGTGAAGAGTCACATATGGGCAGATGGAGGTCAGAGTCACACCGCACACGCCATCGACAGGTTAACATGAGAGAGAGAGAGAGAGAGAGAGAAAGTGAGCAAGTGTGAAGACAAAAGTAAAAACAGATGAGATGAGAAATATGAGGGGAGGTGATAAATATAGGAAATAACTGATATTATTTTTAGTAGTTTCGATGAATGCATCTATCTATCTATCTATCTATCTATCTGAATTTTGATTGTAGATGCTGGTTTCAATACAAATTTAAGAAGTTAGACACATTACTCAGAGGTCTCTTCTGAAACTGAATCTCTGTGAGATTACTGGAGTCTTTTTCCTGAGAGAAAAATGTGAGAAGCAAGACATATTAATTGATTAACTTTATCTTTTACTGCATGAATTACTACAACAAAACAGCAGCCACAAAATTCAGCAAAAAAACGTGAAACAAGCATGTGGTTTCAGCACTGTTCCAATCCCAGTATCTGATTCAGACAGCTCAGCTGAATAACACGTTTAAAGGTTTTTACTAATTGAAGTCGTCATAGAGCCTGAAGCCAGCGTAACGATCCTTCACTCCTCAGTAAACTCGTGCACTGTCGCCCTCTGGCTCTCTCCACTCAAACACTACTGGCTCACAGATAAAGATAATTACCACAGGCTGTAGGCTATAGCGCGTCCCATTTTGATCTGTAGTACAAAAGATCTGAAGCCAGTTGGTATGTATTCCTTCTCTCTTTAGACATTACGCGAGTATTTGAAGTGTGCTAAGAGCCACTTCAAGCATGTTTATTCTCAAATGAATGTCACTTTTTGTTTCTGGCCTACAGTGAAAAAAGACAATTTTCTCATTTAGCAAAAATTGATTCATCCTGAAAGACAAAAAAGCCACAGGGAAAAAGCCACTGAAGTGGTTCTTTCCAAGTTTTCCATGAACTCTCTTTGTGTTTATGATTACAGCATCTACAGTACAAGCTTCTCACTAGTAAAACCTATAAAATAAATCAGCATATTAATGCAGCAAGGAGGCAGTGTTGGGGGTAACGCATTACACGTAATGTGAGTTATGTAATCAGATTACTTTTTTAAAGTAACTAGTAAGGTGACGCATTACTTTTAAATTTACAACAAAATATCTGAGTTACTTTTTCGAATAAGTAACACAAGTTACTTTGTTTTCCCATTTATTGACTGACAGCTCTCCTGTCCTTATGTTGAGAGAAATTGGGAGTAAGTGCAGAGGAGTTGTGTGCTCTGTGTGAACATGATGGTTATTGTAGTTCTAGATTAATGTGAGCAGGCATTTACTCATTTACTTCTTCTCCTGGATCCTATTCTTCTGTTCCAGAATTAGCGGCATAACTGCTGGCTTGTTTGTTTGAGCTGCGCCCTCTACTGTACAGGCATGCATTTGCATTTCCTTCAGCCTGAGGTTTATTCATTTCACTTTTGGTGAGAAAGGGTCACCATTTGCCAAAAATCTAACTTTTTTTGTTGTTATTAAAAAAAACAAACAAGCAAGCCAGCCCAGATAAGAAAAAGTAATGCAAAAGTAATGTAACGCATTACTTTCTATTAAAAAGTAACAAAGTAATGCAATTTGGTACTTTTTAGCGAGTAATGCAATATTGTATCACATTACTTTTAAAAGCAACTTTCCCCAACCCTGGAAATAAGGTTGATTGTGTGTGCATCCTTCAATGTTATCTATGGGATTATTTTACATGTTTTATTCATTTATAATTTCAGGTATCATTCATGTCCGTATCAAAAACTATAATAAATAAAAAAATAATATTATGTTACCCTTAACAAACAACATTAATTATACACTTTAAACGGTTGTATATTCTGCAATAATTCCCTATTAAGAACTATCAAAATAATAGCGAGAGTTCAAATAAAACAGTTCCAAATCTGTTACTTATTCTGGTTCACTCATTATGCATTTCATATAATAAAGAAGCACATGCAGCAATGATTTTGCCCCAGAATGCAACAGCATTTTATAAGTCTGAACCTCCAAATGACCCACTTAAAGTGGCACTGATGCCATTAATACTTTCTCAGGTCATGGCACCTTAGGATATTCAAAACACTCAAAGAGAAAGAAAGAGAGCGAGAAAAGGAAAGAAATCTTATGTGTCTCTCAGGAATGCCCTCTATATTAAATCTATAATAGAGTCGACTGCCATTGGCTATATCTAAAACACGCTCATTTTCCTGCAAATCCCAATATCCATGGGAAAACACTTTCCTCCCAATAGACAAATCCAACCTTAAATAGAAAAAAAGAATCTGATGTTTTAGATTAAATCGACTAACTGTTTAGCATGGAAACATTTTAGAACTGATTAAAGCACAAAAACAAATCGGCTTGCATGATGAATCTAATGAAAATAAATCTGAGTTACATTTCACTCTAAAAGCAAAACAAAAAAAAGGACATATTTTGCATAGAAATGATGCTTTGATAAACGTTTTATCATCACATCACAGCCCTCTGAATGGTTATTGAATCAGATTGTGAGGTGCCTATAGATTCCCACCCTAAACACAATTTTTTATTAAAATTAAGCAGTTTCCTCATACAATACAAATATTTATTATTATTATTATTTGTTTTTTTATTTATTATTAATTATAATGTGTGAAGAGGAACTATAATAACCACATTTTTACAATTCAAATAATGCATCTTTAACAGAAGAATGAGATTATATCAACAGGGTAAAGAAAAATCAGTTGATGAGTTACCATGAAAATAAAGCAAAAATTCTAAATAATCTTGGCTTTAAAACTTTTTTATGGCTTAAGGGCTTTATTTTTATGCAAAATATTTCTTATTAGTGAAATATGAGCTGGGCATGTGCTGACAGGTTTAGTACTTTAAAAATCCATATGAACAAGAAAATTAAACATGCAAAGAAAAGTTAACATGCAAAGATTTTTTTTAATAGATGTGACTAAAAACCAAGATCAAAACCCCAAAATAATGATACAAAATAGGGCAAAATTAGCGGTGAAGGCACAACAAATTAGTCGTGCATTAGAGTTTCTGTGTTGTATACTGATTTAATTGGCCCACTGATGAACCAATGAAATAAAAAAAGAGCCTCCACGCTCCTGCTCTGCCTTTCCAGTCACGTCGCAGCATGGCATCTGGAGCGTTGTGGCAGGGTCAATGTCAGCGAAACGGCATGAAACTCAAGGCAAGCAATCAGTTTACCAGTGAGATGCTAACTCGGCGATGAGAAGAGAGGGGGGTGCATCAATGCCTAATTAGCCACTAGCATGTTCTCTTTAATAATGCAGCATTAAAAAGCCAGGAGGACCACACACACGCACACTCATGTTCACACTACAGTGGGGTTCACGCTCATTCAATTCTCAGTGGGCCCCAAAACTCAACAGCACAAGCAGGAGGAGTCCCAGCAACCTACAGAACAATGGTAATGAATAGAGAGAGAACATTTTGTTTGTGCTCATATTCTGAATTTGTGACGAGGGAGTTGTCAAACGACAACCATCACGCTTGTGGCTGTATGTCAGGCGCGGTATTCACTCAGGGGTGGACTGTCAGGGAAAGGCCCTGTCACATTACACAGAAGCTGTGTGCTGGTTGGCTCTGTGCATCCACCACTGGGGCCAGTGTGGGTTCCTGTGGGGCCAGCATCTGTGTACTGACAGCTGGCTCTCCAGGGAGTGTGTGACGTCCACGTTCCCTGGAGCTCAGTACTGTACTGTTGCATATGCAGACGACAATACACAGATAAAGACTAAGCCATGAAATAGCATTACTGCCATTGAGACATTTGCATTTTATAAGAAAAAAAGTTTCTTGTTTATATTTTTATTTATGAATTAAAGATACATTTTTGCCACTCCAAACCAAACCTCACAAAGAGAAACATCTACAGTGGGTGTAAAAATACATTTTCAAACAGATTTATTGCTGTGGTGTTTTTTGCAGCATGGGAAAGTGCATAGTGCATTGTACAATAGTGCGTTGTACTATGCACTATCCTCCTTTTTATACGATAGCTGAAAATGGCCAGTTATGAACTCCACAAAAGTCATTTTAATACCCTCAGAGGCCCTATAGGGACCTTCCATCTCACTTCCCAATATTCCAGCCCAAATTATCACCCGCCAGCTCTTTGCTGACGTCACAGTCGTGTTGGAACGTGGTGGCCATTCACCAACCATCCAGAAATCCATCCATTTAGACCATCCACTGTAGTACGGCATTAGTCAGTGAATAAAACTATTTAAAAATGAGTCTTCATGTATTTCTAAACCCACTGTAAACATTTCTGTTTGTGAGGTTTGGTTTGGAGTGGCTGAAATGCATTTTTACACACAACTGCCAGCCTGCATGGAGAGCTTCTTGAGACTCCAGAGACACCAGCAGCTTCAAATACCTGTTTGCTGCTCAACACTGGCTTTTTTATAGCTGCTCTTTTAATACAATTATGTTTTTTTGACAGGAACTTTCATTAATAAGCCTTTACTCCACATCACTCACAAATCTTATGATAATTCAATAATCTCCATTCAGTTTTCACAAAATATTAGTTGTTTTCATGCCTTTTGCACAACATTGCACCATTTCATGCTTTTCATCTTCAGAAAGATCTTTCTTCCTCCCCATATTGCATGAGAACTGTGACTTGCTTAATAATGTGGAACAACCTCTAAGTAGGGTTTCCATAGATCTGGCAAATTATTTTGTGGATAAATAAACAAACAAACATTTTCTTAGAAAAACTAAAATCTGAATGTTTATTGTACTGAAATCTTACTGATATGTCACTTGCATAATAATTTGGAACGCAGTGTACAGTAAGGGTTTGTGTGACCTTAAATTGGAACTACACTATTTTACCTTGCTTTTACCATTGATTTTTTTGGAGTAACATTGAGGAACCTTAAGTTTACTTAATTTATTCATGAAAGTATCCCATATGATGCACTTTGGGGCCTAAGTTTTTGCTTTCTTTTGCATAGATCCCCCAAGTAGATGTCTGTTTTTGGTCAGTTAAGCTCCTCATACTGTACAGTATTGTTCAGCAAGCACATAGTGTTGTAGCCCAGGTTCTTGTAATGCTAGAAATTGAACCAGTCCATCAGAAGTTCATCTACTTTATTAACACAGAGAGAGTTAGCAGAGTTGTTCTCCAGAACCCACTGCCCTCGCCGTGATCCGCACCTTGTGCCAGGCGTCACCCTAGATAGAGACATTCTTTCTCTCACCCTTTTTTATACGCCCACAGTTTTCATTTTGCATTCATTTCATTGCCTGGAGTCATGAATTTTTCATCACTGGTTTCATGATGAATAAAAGATGAAAAAGGGAAGGACATAGAGAGTTGGAGTATCTGTGTGTTTGTGTATCGTAACTATGTGAGTCCACAAAAGGCACTGATAAAAATCTGTCACCATGCTGTATCGTTCTCTAGAGTGATAAAGTGCATCACAGTATTTCCTGTACAAATGTGACTCTGATTGCACCATAACTGAGACTAATGGGAAGTTTTTGATAAAATTAGTTTAAGAGGGAAGTGACTGCATGGGTAGGGAAGGTCTATGGCGAAAATCTATGGCACTTTGGTTTCATGAGATAAGAACTTGGTAATGAGTGATGGGAGCAATGTGTTACTTGTTACATTTATCCGATTATTTAGTAATTAGTAACATAAAGCATTACTTGATCAATTTGCACTATAAAATCAGTGTTACTTCTTCCACCTAAAATGATTGTTGCAGTAAAAGCATGATGGGTAATGTAGTTCTAGAGAGTGTGCCTCATACTGAGGGGACTAAAGTTTTCTTTCAACCCATTTTTACTCTGGAGAAGAGAGAGTTTCAAGCAGCTGACGATGAGAAAAAATAACTTACGTATGATGTAATATAATTGCATAGTTTTATAATGAGTAGCACTTTATTTTCATTAATGTTCCAATTTTAAACAATACATTTACAAATACAAATAAACTACCCCAATGCTAATAGTAATCACAAATGGCTCAGGAGAAAGAATCCATCATAACAAATTAAAGGTGCCCAAGAACGTTCTTTCACAAGATGTAATATAAGTCTAAGGTGTCTCCTGAATGTGTCTGTGAAGTTTCAGCTCAAAATACCCCATAGATTTTTTTTAATTAATTTTTTTAACTGCCTATTTTGGGGCACCATTAACAATCTACTGATTTACACTCGGTGCTGCCCCTTTAAGACGCGTGCTTCCTGCCACAAGAGCTGTTGACTATTGGTGCGTTCAAGTCATGTCGGAAAGATCGTATTTACGAGCAGAACTGACATGAATGCCACCACAATGTCGTAAATACCAGTGGGAAGCTCGTAATTTTCTTTAAGCTCCGATCTGTACGAGTTGGGGGCGTGTCAGTCAGAAACATGGCGAAATACCACAATATTACAGGTATTTAGCATTGAATTGTCAGGCTTTTCTATTTACAACAAAGTAAGCTGATTCCCAGCAAAAAATACAATAGCATCACAATATAAAAATGTAATATGCAACAATAAAGTTTACAACAGCTTCATACATTAATTAAAAAACATAAAAAAGCAACATACAACTAATGTACATTATTTGCTCTACATTTTCTAGAAGCAGAAGTGTTGTTATTTTGTGTAATTAATTTAGAGAAGGCACACCGCCATCATACTCCGACGAAAGTGACTTGAACGCACCTACCGTCGTACACACGATTTCCCACCTCGTAAATACGAACTTCCCAGGAAGACTTGAACGCACCATAAGTTACAGCGCATTTACAAAGTTCACACAGCTAATATAACCCTCAAATGGATCTTTACAAGATGTTCGTCATGCATGCTGTATGCATGCTTCGAATTATGTGAGTAAAGTATTTATTTGGATGTTAAAAGTTTTATTCTGAGTGAATTTGAGGCTGTCCTCCGTGGCTAACGGCTAATGCTACACTGTTGGAGAGATTTATAAAGAATGAAGTTGTGTTTATGAATTATACAGACTGCAAGTGTTTAAAAAATGAAAATAGCCACGGCTCTTGTCTCCGTGAATACAGTAAGAAACGATGGTAACTTTAACCACATTTAACAGTACATTAGCAACATGCTAACGAAACATTTAGAAAGACAATTCACAAATATCACTAAAAATATCATGCTATCATGGATCATGTCAGTTATTATTGCTCCATCTGCCATTTTTTCCTGTTGTTCTTGCTTACCTAGTCTGATGATTCGGCTGTGTGCAGCTCCAGACGTTAACTGGCTGCCCTTGTCTAATGCCTTTTATAATGTTGGGAACATCATGGGCTGGCATATGCAAATATTGGGGCGTACACCCCGACTGTTACGTAACAGTCGGTGTTATGTTGAGATTCGCCTGTTCTTCGGAGGTCGTTTAAACAAATAAGATTTATATAAGAATGAGGAAACAATGGAGTTTGAGACTCACTGTATGTCATTTCCATGAACTGAACTCTTGTTATTCAACTATGCCAAGGTAAATTCAATTTTTGAATCTAGGGCACCTTTAAGTATTTAAACAGAAGGGCCTCATTTCGTACCATTTCATCATCCGCTGTAGTAATTTGTAAACATTTTGCTTTGACCACCTTGACTCTCAAACCTAACTGCGTTTCTCAAACTCTGCCAGAACCAGCCTTCTGCTGCCGGGTTTCTGGGCCACTCCAGCACACTGTGTCCACACAGGCAGCGTCGCAAGTTTAAGATTCTTGACTGCCGAAGAACCGGTTCCAACAATACCAGCACCATCACGTCCACGCCCTCTTCCAGAAGCCTTTGTTGCGCTAGGAAAGCCGCCATCTTGAAAATCCCACTGTGAACAAATCCCTCTGTCAACACAAATATTGTCTTTCTACTCCGGTGTATGCTCTGGTTCAGGTTATCCATGATGGGTGTACCAGGAGTCCAATCTCTTTCCGCCAAACATAGCGGACGAACTCGTTTTCCTCTATCTTCCAACTCAAAACGCAAGTGGTTCAGTACCCACTCTTCCGCCATCGGATCCTTGGTGTCGTACATAACAAAGGCATCATAAGTGCAGTCAGTCATCTTCAAGTAATAACTTTTAATTTTGGCTATCCAGAAATTATAAATGTACGATATGTCCCAGTAGAACACATGTATTGCGATAGTTGTAGACATCATGACAATAATGATGGATGAGGTGAGTACATATAGGATTTGAGCGATACCATTGTTGATGCAGGCATTTTTAAAGTCCAGATTGACCATTGGATATCCTCTTTTGGATTCCGGAAGATCGCATAAGATGTCTGTTGCTAGATAAGGAAGGACTGTGTCACTTTTCTCTAACCAGAGAATGAAGTCCAGAAGGTCACAGGTGCAATGGATAGGGTTGCTCTGCAGGTTCAGAATGCGTAGGGAGTGATCGCTACTTGTCTGGAAGGATGCGTCACTGATATGATTTAAACAGTTGAAAGCGAGATTAAGGATCATCAGGCTTTTGACATCTTTGAGAAAGTTGTCATGCAACTTGACGATCAGATTATAGCTCAAGTCTAAGACCCTTAATGATTTTGTATGTTTTGATAGGTTTCTAGTGACTTTACTCAATTTGTTCATACTTAGATCCAAAGTCTCCAACTGGGGTAAATAGTTGAGCTGTTTCCACTCAAAATCAGCAAGTTTGTTCTTGCTCATGCAAAGATATTTTAGCGTACATGGGAAATAGCTGAAAATATCGTGCGGTATTTCGGCAAGCTTGTTATATGATATATCAAGGTGTGTTAAGTTTGAGAGAGACTTAAAAAGACCTTTGAATCCACGGCCCTTCTTCCACATTATATCCAATCGATTGCCTTGAAACTGTAGCTCCTTCAGTGAGTTGCTCTGCAGGGTCTTATTGGTCAGCGTATTTATCTCATTCCAACTGAGATTCAGAACTTTGAGGAACTGGAGGTTTTCCATGAATGTCAAAGTATTCCTGACACCTGCCACCTCAAAGTAATGTTTGTTGTGACTTAAATCCAAAACTTCTAATTCTTTCAGTTCTTTCAGTGCTGAATCTGAACGCATGTAGACTCTGTTGTGAGACAAGTCAAGGTACTTCAGCTTGGGAAAGTGAACAAACTCTGTACCATTGAAATATGAAGCAATGAAGTTGGAGGAAAGATTGAGGCATGTGGTATTCTCTACTCCTATGAAGTAAGTTTTTTTGATGTGGTAAATGTTGTTCCTACTGAGGTCCAAAACTGGTCCTGTTGCCAGACACTCTGCTTTGGTAAATGGTGGGTAATTGCGGAAGTCTTCATTTGTGTGGATGTAGGGGTCTTCGCGGCTGTCTCCCTCGTCCTCTTCAGCAAGGATGTCATTTCTACACTCTTTTCTCCAAAGAGGATCTGAGAGTGTTAGCCTGTTGTCAATCAATGAAAGCAAAGACAGGTTGTGAAAGTTTCTGAACACCGATAGATTGATATGTTGGAGAAAGTTGACTCCCAAGTTTAGAACGGATAGGTTTCTCAAACCGAAGAGAGGTCGGAGATCTTCCTCACAAAGATTGTGGAAAATGTAGCCTTCCATGTGAAGTGTTTGCAATGATTTCAAACTACCAAAGCCTTTTGACAGTTTCATTCTTTGGTAAAATGTTTGAGACGGATTATTATATGAGAAATCTACAACTTCCACTTGGGGCAACACACTGAAGAATTGTCCGCTTTGAAATTCACTTATCAATGAGTTGAAGGAAAGATACAAATACTTTAACTTGGTAAGATTCCGGAACCATGACAATTGGATTGTTTTTAAAGAATTTCCAGATAGTCGTAGGTCTTGCAGTTGGGATAGTTCATTGAAAGCATCCGGATGAATCTGTAGAGCGTTATTCTTTGTCCGACAGGTAGTGCATGGGAAAGGAGCGGTAAAGCAAAAAGGGCAGTTTCCAGACAAATCAAGAACTGTCAGGTTTGTTAGGTTGCTCAGGTCAGAGGCATGAACTCGCTCAATCCTGTTTAGAAGAAGTGAGAGTTTGTTGAGGGATCTCGGTAAAGCCGATGGTATTTTCTTTATTCCATTTTTGGACAGTTCCAGCTCAGTTAGATGTAAATGTTGAAATGTTTCATTGTGAATTATCAGTTCTATACTGATATTATGATAGCAGTTCTTATTTAATGTCAAAACTTTGAGTTTCCTTGTTCTTTCAAAGTCTGATGGTCCAATTTTCTTGATACGATTGGAATTGAGGCTCAGCTGTTGCAATCCCGGAGGAAGGTCTTGAGGAATTGCTGAAATCTTATTATCATCAAGTAGCAAAGTCTCCAGGTTAGCCAATCTTGAGAAAACCCCTTGGTCTTTTTCAAGGCATTTTTCAATCTGATTCTTTCTGAGGTTTATCCGTCTAACGTTAGTCAGATTCCAGAAGGCATCCTTTGGGAAGTAATGTATTTCATTGTTTGCAAAGTCTAGTTCAGTTGTATTCCAAATCAGGTTTTTCGGGATTTTTTTCAAAGATCTTTCTGAACAGTCCAAGACAACAGAGCTGTTGGAAAGTGTTATATCACATGGAAGCTTTCTCCAATCCCAGATGAGGCCTTGAGACGAGTGGGCGGTACATATCAACATGAACACAAATATCATTTTCTTGTGATTGTGGAGACTCCTGTGAATGAGAGAATGTATTGATTGAGATAATATATTACTTATATAATATTTAAGTAATATATAATATATTATTAGTTACTTTCTGAAGCTCAAAGTACAGTTTTAACATTGTAGCAATGCAAACTAACCATATAATTGTGTATTGTTAGGAAGTCAAATTGGGTATGCCAACTTGGACAGGTTTCGTGGCATGCTCTCATGAACAAAACTAAGCCATGTAAAAGAAAACACTATCCAATATGGGATACAATCCAAAACTACATTAAATACAGGTTAAATTGCAGAAAGAATAAATGTTTTTTTTCTTCTTCTGTGAATTATTGAGTACTAAGGGCATGAAACCATCAAAATTCAAAAGATGAGGTGAGCAACTGATCCAATAATACATTTTTAATTAGTTTTTATGGACTTGTATTATTAATTAGTCTTTGAATCCAAGATCATTTTAAATTTAAGTATAAACAAGCTGCAATATTCTCTGAAGTATAGAGAGATTATGGATAAATGTGCGTAAAGTACTTTCTCCAAAATAATAGAAATACTCTTCATTTATATTTACACTACCCTTTAAAAGTTTGGGCTCTGTAAGATTTTTTTAATGGTTTTGAAAATAGTGTCTTATTCTCACAAGGCTGCATTTATTTGTTAAGAAAATACAGTAAAAGTACAATAAAAACAGAAATATTGTGATATATTATTAAATTTTAAAACAGCTCTTTTTGATATATTTCAAAATGTAATTTATTCCTGTGATGGAAAAGCTGAATTTTCAGCATCATTACTTCAGTCTTCAGTGTCACATGATCCTTCAGAAATAATAATATGGTGATTTGCTGCTCAAAGAAACATTTCATATTTTTATCAGTGTTAAAAACCATTGTGCTGCTTAATAGTTTTTGTGGAAACCTTGATACATTTTTCTGGATTCTTTGATTGATACAAAGTTCAACATAACAGCTTTTACTTTAAATATATATTTTTTGTAACATTATATGTCTTTATTGTCACTTTTCATCAATTTAAATCACCTTTCAAAACAGATCAGAAAGTGTGCTTACCAGAGCGGTCCGTAGAAAGGAATGGTTAAAGAATATCTGTCAGCTTTTTTTTTAACTGACTGTATTTCCCCTTTCAAGTTTCAGAATGCTTCCTTATTTCTGAAAATATATTCTTTTGTGTTCCAAAGAAGAAAAAAGTCATATGTTTGGATCAACATGAGGGTGAGGAAATTTTCAGAATTCCCTCTTTTATATACACTGCTATTTTTAAATGACTGTTAATGAAGAAAGACAGTTCGTTGTCCTGGACCTTAACTGAACCTTGGGCTTGGTTGAGATTGGATGGAAATGATGGGTTTTTCCCATGTTTTATCTCAGTTCTTAAGCATTTTACACTGGGCCAAACTTGTGTTTATTCAGCAATATTATATTTTACAATAATTTGCAGAAAAATATTCCTAACATAGGCTTATTGTTAGTCTGACCAAACCAAAATATCCAAAACCTTAAGAATAGTAAACACTCAACTCAAAGTCAGTAATCCTTTCTTAACCTTCTAATCCTTCTTGATCCAATACATCAGATCTACTATCTTCGATTGAAACAGTAACATTGCGCCCATTGTCAGCAGATCTACACACTAACCTGATCTGCAAACACTCAGCAGTCTGTTTCTTCTGTTTGCACAGCTCTCCAGCAATGGCTAAAATCCCCCCTAATCAACTCTACAGACAGCAGGAGTATGCAAGGCCAGACTGGCACTCAAAACATGCGAGTGCATTAGTATGCCGTGGAGAAACACGGCGACTGTGAGTGGACACTCCAGCAATTAGATGCATAGCACTTTGTGTGAACCCGCAGAGGTGCCAGTGCTCATATTCTGCTCAGCACCTGGGGGCAGCTTTCATGCATTGCTTTCCAACCGCTGCTACGTGTTCCACATACAGATCGGACCATTATTAATTTTAAATGTGTTGTATCCATGCCACAGTCTTTGGTATTTCTGATCAGTAGGGATGAGGTATGGAGATGAACAAGCCATGGTTCATTATATAGGCGTGTTTTACACTGTAATTTGTTGTTTTCACTCATTTCAGCCTCACGCATAGTGTTAGTGCTGGTGTTTAGCTGTGTTTTTATGTGCGTTGGTGACATCTTAAGTTAAAGTGTTAGGACTTTGTTTTCTGATTGCACAAAGCTTTGTAAAAAGAGCAAACAAACCTCATGAGATGTATATAAGAAAATCCCAAAACAATGATTAAAATTACAATACAATCTTGACAATGATTTTCAGGTTGCATCCTGCACTTTTCACCTTCTCCACCCTTCATGATCCGGTGGGGTATCTGAGCCTGAGGGGGTGTTGAATCCTGCCTGGGGCGTTATGTTTGAGTTGTGGGTGAGTTGGTGAGTTGCACAGGAAAAGAGTCACTTTTCCTTGCACAGAGCTATGTTTTAGTATTGTGTGTGACTGGGTTTCCAGATACCAAGCAAAGATATGATGAATAAACTTGATTGATGACTAGTGTTGACTATTTAGAATGTTTGTTACCTGGGTTTTCTTTTCTCTTGTTTTTAAACTGTGTATTAATGCAGATTTTCAATACAGACAATATTCAATATCAGTATTCAAAATGGACAGGTGAATCTCACAAAATGTCTGGATGATGCAAAATAAAATGTCTCATTTTTCCTTGAGATTTGGAAGGAAATGTGACCTGAACAGGTTTTCATGAGATTCACCAAGACGTCGCTGAAAATGTAAAAACCGACATAGCAGTCAAGTCTTTAAATATAGATCTGTTGTTGAACTTGACATTAATTGTGCAATAGCAACTTCTCTTATTTTAGGAAAGACGGACACATCTTTGACTTTAGTACAATTTAGTACTTCGTTAGGATACCAATTGTATAGATGCGGTTTGGAAAATATATATGTGAGTTTGCCCAACCATTTGTGTTCTTCTGGATCTTTACTACATCAATGGAAACTCGGTGGAGAATTTCATTGGTCTTTATTGAAGTGGAGTGAGAAGGGAAACCCAAGACTATTTTAAATTCTCATTAATCTCTTTTAAAAGCCCAGGCCATGGGAGAGACTGCTCTTTTGCTACTTTAAAAAGATGCCCTTCATAGCTCAATTAGTCTGTCCTGATTCCCAAAGAAGCATTTATTTAATAAGGCAGAGATTAAAGAAACTAATTATAAACCTTTCATTTGTAACTGGGAGATGGACCCTCCAGTTGCCCATATGAACGTGTTAATGTAGACACAAAACTCCACCTGATGACTCATTCATTATCTCTTACGGTCCCTCCCCCACACCAAAAAATGCATCACTTCACACATACTGTATCTCTAATCTGGATTAGTTAATTGGATGCTCTTGGACAAATGATTAACAATCTACATTTTACACAAGGAGTAAATTCTGGATTACGCAATGCCATATGCATTTTAAACCCCGTGGCACCATGTTTAATTGCATGTATTAATTTGTTTTTAATTAATGAATTTATTTTCTTCTTTGGGGTGTGGTTACTTAAAGTCAACATGAAATCAAAAATGTCCCTATTTGCTCTTTTAATACACCTTCCTGGTCTTACTGTCAATGAGACATTGGTGAACATTGAGGCAAATAAAAAATATTGAGTCCACTTTCTTGATCCAGTCAATTCCTGATGGATAAAATTTATATTTGTTTCTTATTAATAACAGTTTCACAGAAATAAAACAAAGGTTGCAAATGTGATTTCATGTTGACATGTTTCATCGTGAGAATTTTGACTTTAGAAGACCAATAAATACAAAAAATACCAACATTCATTGTTTCAGAACATAAATAACCCAAAGTTCACAGAGAGAGGTTTTGATTGGTTGGTTCCAGCCCTGTTTGAACAAGCAAAGTCAAAGCTGCTGCCTTTTTTCATTAAATGTGCACAAATGTTCTCAATTGGAAAAAAGTTTTCCAACTTATATAATAATTATTCTCCTCGAGTATATCTGGTTAACAGTTATACATGCTCGTATATCATGAAGAATCATTCTTATTAACAAGCAACATAATGTATAAATATTACAATAAAACAGCATTTCATTATTTATCATAGCATATGAACACTGGTCACAGCATATCTGTCATGGGTATACATCCAGAAAAACATAAATAATGTTTCCACATTGTATATTTACAGTCACTTTTTTCTATGCACACAAATATTATTTTGATACAGATGCACAGCATGCAGTTTCACCATGAAATATGTGCTTAGGCATAAAAGTAATTATCCAAAGTGAATCATATGAACAGCAACCTCAAAGGTGCTGAGTTCACTGTAAAGTTTTGGGGGTGTTTTCTAGGAAACCTGAAAAGTTGAACCAGTTGCATATATTACATTCAAATGTGCAGAAGATTTGTGAAAACACTCAGGCTGTTATTTTTGCACCAGAAACCACATTATATAGAATCAACTGATTGGAAAAGACACATTTAAAAAAGACTAATTTGTTGGAGCTACGACCAAGTGGTAGGCACGTGTTTTTTGAGCTGTGGTGCTCACGTGGGCGATGCAAGTTCAAATTAGGCTTGCAACATTTTTCTCCACGTAATTAAAAATGTTCAAGACACTGACTGAATCAGTGACTCAAAGTAAAAATGGGCATATAAATAATTAAAAGTACATTTTATGAACAACAATTGATTTTTGTGCTATTATAGTTGTGCAATTTGCATAAATAATGATAAAAACAATATAAATATTTCTTTCTTTTTAAAACAATCTCTTTTTTTTTTTTTAAAGTCTTTGCACAGTGTATTTTTCTTGAGCAGTTCTTTGGAGCCTGTTGATTAGAAATGAAAAGTATCTATCTGGGGTTGTTCCTTCTTTTCCTGCTGGGACTCTGAGAGCTGTCCGGTTTGAGCTCTTTGTACTGAACCTAAATTGGAGATTTTGCACAAATGAGTTGCGAATCACATGCAAAAGAATGAAAATGCTTCACTTATCATTGATCACTTACCATCTGAATGTCTGATGGAACTCTAGACAGGAAGTCCAGCAACTCATTGTTCTCAATGTTGTAAGGGTCCCGAAGTTTTTTGGTGAATTTATTAATGCCTGTGTGGGACATGCATATAGTTCACATCCTAGTAATATCTTTTAAATCATTTGAATTCAAGAACACATCTTATGTAAAGCCTTCAAAAAAATGCATCTGATCTTGATCAACCGAACACCTGTAATATTAAAGGATTAGTTCACTTCAGAATTCAAATTTCCTGATAATTTACTCACCCCCATTTCATCCAAGAAGTTTAATGCTGCGTTCACACCGAACGTGTCTGGGGCGTCAAAATCGCGCCAGACGTGTCTAGTTGGACGCTTGAACATTTTGAAGTCAGACGCTTCAGACACGCGTAAAATTTGCTCAATTCGCGCGTCTAAACAAAGTGTGTTCAAACGCGAATTCGCGTAATGGGAGGGGCTTTCATCTCTTTCTGCACAGATCCTCTGAATAAACACATAATCTCGTCAGTTGGAAACCTGTAGCGGCAATTTAACTCGGTTATGCCGGCCGACTTTTGCTAGCTAGCAGGTGGGCTAGTATCAACGGCTAAAATCATGCAAAAAGTTTTACAACTAACCAGATTGTCCGATTTCTTCGCTTATTCTCTTCCAGGCAAGGTCCTTTTTATTCCTGTCTCGATAAAAATATAATGACACATCATAGAGCTCAGGGTGGCCACACACAGCGACATCTTTGTTCTGGTCTCCACCTCTGATCACATCATAAACACGTTACTACCAAAGCAGAGTCCCTGGTTGGTTAACGCGCCGCGAATTTACGCCAAAGTTCATATTTTTTTGGGCATCAGACACTTCCATTCGCGCGTCAATGGCCGATTCGCGCCGCGCTAGACGCTTTATTCGCGCCGCAGGATGTCTAGACTTAACAGACTATGTCTAGACTTATCTTGACTTAACATGTAAATCAGACGCTCCAGACGCCCCAGACGCGTTCGGTGTGAACACAGCATAAGTCTTTGCTCAGTTGAAAACAAAATATCCCAGGATTTTTCTTCATATAGTGGACTTCAATGGCTACCTAGTGGTTGAAGGTCCAAATGTCAGTTTCAGTGCAGCTTCAAAGGGCTCTACATGATCCAACCTGGTCTCATAGGAGAGACGTACCCGTGGGCACGTTTTCGCGAGACACAAAATTACGTACCGACGAGTACGTCTCGCTGCAGTTTCCGACAGAAACAAATGCTAGAGGCCAGTAAAACATCGATAAGCGCTTTTGCTCGTGTTGTAAAGTCATGTCACGACTTCAAAACGCTTCTTACTGGAGTGCCCGATTTGTAAACGAATGTACTTTGGACTTTCCTGCTGTATGCGTTTCACTTTTTTTGGCCGTAACCAAGCTTGCTCGGTAGCTCAGCCGATACGGAGTTGGACTTACGACGAGGAGTCGACCCCCCCCCCCCCTGCCTGGGTACGAATCATGCGATTTGTAGTCTTGAAAGGCGACTGACTCAAAGAGAGATGTAAACGAGCTGAAAAACGGATCGCGGACACTTCTTACGTCACGTTTGCTTTTGTTAACACTATCGGGTAGGCTCAGGCGTAGTGGCGGTGGAAAGTTATTTTAAAACGCAACGGAGCACAAATGTCAAATCAAGAACCGCGGCGATTCGTCTAAAAAGCAACGTCATAAAAAAGTACCGCATTCACCCTATTATCACGCCCATGGGTATGTTTTCGTCATGAGACCAGGTTGCAACGATCCCAGACGAGGAATAAGAGTCTTATCTAGAGAAACAGTTGGTAATTTTCTAAAAAATAATAAACTTTTATATACTCTTTAACCACAAATGCTCATCTTACACTAGCTCTGCGATGTGCCACGCATTACGTAATCACATTGGAAAGGTAACGTGTGACGTAGGCAGAAGTACAGCTGTAGGGCAAAAAACTCCATCTCATTTTCTCCTCCAACTTCAAAATCATCCGACATCGTTGTTTTACCTTTATTTTGTAAAGGCCATTTGACTTAGTCTTTGCATGTTCCCCTTATATACACTTGCTCGGTACTTTTGCTTACGTCACGCGTGACCTTTCCAACATGATTACATAATGCGTGGTGGATCGCAGAGAAGTGCAAGATGAGCATTTGTGGTTAAAAAGTATATAATAAAAAAAATAATAATTAAAAATGACGGATCAGTTCGCTAGACGACCCTTATACCTCGTCTGGGAATGTGTTGGTATCCGTTGAAGTCCACTATATGGAGAAAAATCCTGGAATTTTTTCCTCGAAAACTATAATTTCTTTTCGACTGAAGAAAGAAACATATAGACATCTTGGATGACATGGGGGTGAGTAAATGATCAGGGAAGTTTAATTCTGAAGTGAACTAATCCTTTAATTTAATTTCAACAAACTAAGCAATAATTTGAATGGTAAACCATAGGGAAAGTGTTTATTACACAAGAGCAATATGATTTCTCACCCCAGGCCAGCACAATGTAGCGTAGTGGGATAAAGTATATTAGCGTGGCACCGGCACATAGCACTGTTATGGCTAACCAGCTCAGAAAAGGCACAGACCAGTTAAATGTGCTAAAAAAGAAATGAACAGCATGAGAATGTATATAAAACAATGCATTCATTATATGAAATCAATACAAAAAGAAAGATACAAATAATATCCAAACTTCTCACTTCTTCACTCGTTCCCCAAAGCAGGCCACTTCATCCAAAGCGTTCTGAACCGTTACGATCACATCTTGAACCGCATATAATTTGTCCAAGAAGCCCTTTTTTTCCGAGTCCTGTTTGAATGCACAACACCCGGCGAGTTAGAATTCATGTTGCGAATTTTCGACAGTAGTGCTTTGGTCTGTAGGAAATTGTCTAGTAAGGTAACATGAGTTTAGTTGTTATGAGAAATGAAAGACGTGGGGGTGGGGACGCTTTTGTTTGCTAGCTGGTGTCTCTTCTCTTTAGACTAAAAGGTTAGTTGGTGTAGCTTAACACAAAAGCAGCGAGTCTCCAATCCCAACCGCAGCTTCATTAATATGGAAAAGAGGGCCTCTGAACGACACACAATTCCTTGGAACTAAACAGAATAATATTAAACGTTAGATTTAAATTAATCTCAGTCAAAGTCAAATCTCAAAAGTTACATTTCAAATATTGGCAAATCAAATTCGAACCGTGAGCTTTCCATATCCTGCAGTTTGTTTTTCTAATTGTTCTTAGCCTTTTTGAGTATGTTAGAGTGTTGAGAGTTACAATTTTAAGTTTCTTCTGGGATAATGGACCAAAACATTAAAATCTCAGTGCGTAAATATATTTTTTTAATAGCAAATTAGTCAGGCTGCAATTAAATGTCCATATGATAAAAATTCCCAGTCCTTTCATAACAATAAATAAGTTACTATGATAAAGTTATCTTCTATTGTTTATGTATAAAAATACAGTTAACTGTAAGTTAATAAAGCAACACGAGAGGCAGTTCATTATAGGGATTTTATATAATATTAATAAATAATTACACTATCAAAGTTTGGTAAGATTATTATTAGGATGCATTAAATTGATCAAAATTGACAGTAAAGACATTTATAATGTTACAAATAAATGCTGTTCTTTTAAACTTTCTATTCATCAAAGAATCCTGACAAAAATATTAATCAGCACGACTGTTTTCAACATTGATAATAATAAGAAACGTTTCTTGAACAGCAAATCAGCATATTAGATTGATTTCTGAAGGATCATGTGACACTGAAGACTGGAGTAATGATGCTGAAAATTCAGCTTTGATCACAGGAAAAAAAATAATTTCACAATATTACTGTATTTTGATCAAATAAATGCAGCCTTGGTGAGCAGCAGAGACTTTATTCAACAACATGAAAAAAACTAACCAACCCCAAATGTTTTTAAACTAAAGTCTGTTATTCACAAAGCAAGAGCGCTTTAATATCTCCCGCCTCAACTTCCTGTGTCAACAGGAAATTTGTCAACACATGGTATTCAGTGTTTGATCTAATAGATTCATTGTTCAATAAAATATCATGCTAGCTTGCATTTTTCCTCATGTTGGCCTTGTACACAAACATATGCGCAATAATGACAGCATTTATTCTGAGCCCCAGGCCTCACCTGCGACGGGTCGGATGGAAAATCAGTGGGACGGGCTGCAAGTTGTGTTATTCTTTCTCCGACAACTTACAGAGTTCGAGTTCAACAAATCAATTGTCCCCATAAATTAGCAGGAACAATTTCTGAAAGCTTGGAGAGGGATACCAACCCTCGGCGTATTTTCATGACCAGCCGGCGGTAAGCTAAGTGCAAACATATGTCCAAGCTTAGCCCGGGCCTATGAGGGGTCCTTATGAATGGAAAACAGGTGTCTGGGTCATTTGTGCCAAAATACCCAAGTTAGCTCCCAGGGTCAAAGGTCAGGCCGCTAATGGCTGCCTTGTGGCGCACAAAGGGTTATGGGAACGCGAAGAACGACTGGAGTTAAACATCTGGGATATGTTGAGTATATTTGGCAACGCAAGCCTCAGGTGCAATTAAACTAAAGCACTGACACATATATTAAACTGACCAACCTTTCAGCTGTCCCCTAGAGCTCCAGCTAACACACTAGACCTCGAATGATAGTGCTATTCTAGAGAAACAAGATGGAAAAGGGTAGATATCCTTCGGCCATGAGAGATCCTCTCATACTGCGTCTCACCAAGGGGAAAGAAGAGTCCTAATGAGTTAATCAGGAAGTAATGAGGCCTCCACGTAGAAATGTATGGTTACCTTGTCATCTTTGTCACATTCTTCATCCACATCCTCAAGAAGGTCCTCCATCGCTTGCTATGAAGCAACAATAAGAAAAATCTCTTTGATATCTCAGTTGTTTCTGCTAGGAAATGTAGCGATGAGTTTAAAATGAAGAGCAAATATATTTTGCTTCTCCTGAGAAATACACCCTAGTCATTTCACTATCCTAAGATACCAAACTCTGCAAAAGTCAGTATGAACTTGAATCACGATAAATGAGATCCTGATATTATTGCAAACATTTCTCATTAAATTCTTCCAACACTCTAAAAAATGCTGGGTTAAAAACAACCCATGTTGGGCTGAAAATGGGCAAACTCAGCGATTGGGTTGTTTTTGTGTTTAAATATTTTATTAGGAATTTTGACAGAAAGTCAATTGTAATTACACTTTTTTAAAAATGCAAACAAAACTTAAATTTTAAGAAATAGGCATAATAAAAAAATATTATAATAATAATAATAATAAAAAAAACACAATTAAACAGAAAATATAAATAAAATCTCCCCCCACCCAAAAACTCAACCCTTGAGTGCTATCCAATGGTAAAGGTAGGTAATGTAGGCATGATAAACATATTAATGTGATTGGGTTGTTTTAACCCAGCGGTTGGGTTAAATGTTTGCCCAACGTGCTGGGCAGTTTTATTTAACCCAAATATTGTTTAAAAATTACTATATGGCTGGCTTAAAATGAGCCCAAAATAGGTTGGAAATTAAAATCAGACACATAATTACTAGAGGCAACAATAATAATCAAAAGGTGAACATTTATTAATAAGCAATTTAATAAATGTTTATTGTTTAATTATTATTCATTAAACGTAATAATAAATGCTCATTTATTAAAATACTTTGCGTTCATTTTAAGCAAGCAATACAGTTATTTTTAAACAATAGTTGAGTTAAATTAAACTACCCAGCAGGTTGGTCAAACATTTAACCCAAACGCTGGGTTTGTCCATTTTCAACCCAACTTGGGTTGTTTTTAATCCAGGATTTTTTAGAGTGCATTTGCATTACTTGATGAAGATAAGAAAAATACAATAATAATAGTATTTAAAATAGTTTTTTTATCTTAATTTGATCACTTGCAAAAATCATCATGATATTTTAAAATTTTAAAATTCCCCTGACTTTTCCAGGCCTGTAAATCACAATTTTACAATCACGTTTTGTATTCAAACTCTGTGTCAACAACCGTCTCATTTGTATTTCTCCCAAGCAGTTTTAAAAGAAACATCTGATACGAAGTTGGTATCTAAATGAAGACTTCATGATGTCTCCAGAGCAATGAAAGATTAACCTCTGAGCAATAACACCTTCCTCTGGCGAGTTTCGAATGTCCTTTAAACACTCACGTTGCATCACATGCAGACTGATGACCATTTAATGGCAACTGTTCCGGCAATCATTAGCCGTTAGGCCACATATGAGAAAACATACGCATTCAACTCACATTTGTGACAGACTGTATATTTGTGTCAATCTACTTCTGAATGTGAAAATGATTCTCTCTCTGTGTGTCTGTCATGTGTCAGTCAGCTGAAATCCAGCTCACAAAAAAAAGCAATAAAAAAAAACAAATTGAAATTCATGCTGGTCAATATGATAATTCCATATTTTAATTTGTAAAGAAGTGGAAAATTATTATTTTATTGTTTTGAGATTCATCTGATGCATATCGCTACTGAATCTTTGACTGGATACTCCTGAATAAAAATTTAATTAAAATTTTGATAGCTTAATTGGGAAGTGAACACCCTCTCCAGAAATGGCGCTCATTGAAAGTCATCAGCACTCATTCCACGCCATTTGAACAATTAAAATGGAATCAATTTTCAGGGAGTTTTTGCCTACGCACTTAGTGTGATTGGCAACATTTCACGATGGCATGAAATTAGTTTGACACAATTTAATTGGAAAATGCGATAAGTAAATACACCAGGTAAGTGGAATGGCACATTTAGGAGCTCATATATCTGTGCTATTTTTAATAACCCGAGGTAATTGGAATAAAAACATTCAATTCCAGCTGTGCACACATCTTAAAAAAAAATAAACATGCACAATATAACATAACTGTTTATTGACTTGGAATAGCTGATGGCTGGTTCAAATAATCAAAGATAGTTTGGGTTGGGTGAGACGTTTCAATTTCCTGTGACGGCTTACAACAACCATGTGCTTAAAATGAGCTTGAGATAAATGTCACAAATTTAGCAATCATTAGACTCAAGAGTCAACATCCATAAAAACGCTCACCACACTTCCCTCGCGCGGCTCCTTCCCGTAGGCCAGCAGGAAGTAATTCCAGGTCAGCAGCAGCAGCAAGGACAATGGAATCATGTAGATTTCGAAATTCCAAACCACCACCACAAAGATCTAAACAATCAGGACAATGTGACAATTAAAAGAATCCTATCAAAATTTCAAGTAAATGATAGAAATGACTTCATAACAATAAATAAGTTACTACAATTAAGATATATGCTGATGTTTAATAACAATAATACACTTAAATTTAAGTTAATGAAGCTATAAACCATGAGACAGTTTATTATAGGTATTATACTTAATATATACTCAATATTTAATAAATAATAACATTTATTATTATTAATCTTCACAATAAAATACTGTAATACAGTTCAGAAGTAGTATACTAATACAGTTGTCATCCTTACTGTGTAAATTTATGATTGCCAAGTGATAAAAGTTTTTTAAAGAAATTAATACTATTATTCACACATTGAATTGATCAAAAGTGAACAGTAAAATCCTGTTACAAAATATCTTTTTATTTAAAAAAACTGCTGTTCTGAACTTTCTGTTCATCAAAGAATTAAGGAGTAATGCTATCACAAGAAATAAATTATATTTTAAAATAGAAAAAGGTTATTGTTATAAAATATTATTATAATTTAAAATATCTATACAAATATTAAACTTTTTACTGTATTTTTTATCAAATAAATGCAGCCTTAGTGAGCATAACAGTTTATATATATATATATATATATATATATATATATATATATATATATATATATATATATATATATATATATATATATAAAAATGTGATTAACAAATAAATTTTTATTCATTTAAATTACATTTATTAGACCACCTGTCATAATAGAGAAAAAACACTTGTCAAAAACTTTCTTAAAACAAAAAAAAAATTATTGTCATTTATTGGGCAAATAACAAACTGAAACAACTAAATAGTCTTTATTCACACATAATAACCCATATATATTTTATTTTTATTTTGTATGGCCTCCTTTGTATGGCCTCCTTAGTTTGTAGTTGTTCCCAAAGACTTCTGTGTGATCTATTTCTGAATCCATTAAGACTTCCATTTCAAAAGCCTCTAAACGCCACCTCTGTCAAAAATGAGATAAAGATAATGACCCGCTAACCCGCTAAATTCCAGCTTCAGCCCAATCAGAAGTACCGGTACTTAGGAAAAAACCTATACATAAGATACATAGGAGCCTGATAAAAATGCTAATTTTAAAGAAAAGTTACAGATGGACTAAGAGGCTTTTGCATCTGAAGTCTTCATATATATATATATATATAATATATATTTATAGTATTGTATATGAGATTTGCTTTAAGCATCAAGTCATAGCTGTAAACCAGAGCTGAACTTCACTGTTTAAAGAGGGAGGTCAGATCTCGGTCAGTTAATTTTCAAGAACAGGTACAGATGAAAAGAGCCATGTGAATCTATTGTGAGAGAGACAGAGTCTACAGCGCCTCCTTCAGGTACAGGAGGGAAGTGTGTGGATAGAGTGTGTGAATGTGAGTGAAAGCGAGAGGGAACCGTGTGAAGGGCTCTTGAGGTGTTCACAGAGGAGCAGGCGGGGGCGCGGGGTGAGGTCAGGCGCGAGGTCACAGCGGGACGCCGTCTAAGAGATCACATCTACTTGTTTTAGCTCAAGGGTTCTTCAGTGCTAAACTATGAGCACACTTCACACATCACAGCTCTTCAACACACAAGAGTCACCAAACACCCTCAAACTATTATACAGACTGTGTACATCTCTCTATGTATCAATCTCTCTATCGATCTATAATAAGTGAGTTTGAGTTTCTTCGAGTTGTGTGTATCATATCAGTATGGTGCAAGTCTGTGGTTGGCTGTTTGTTTCTGTGTGTATATAGAAGCAGAGTTTTGCCACCTACCAAGAAAGCACATAAACTCCTGCGGGGGGACTCCCATTGAAAACAGCTGTTGATGTAGGAGCCCACATTAATGAGGAAGAAGATGCAGCGCTTCACTCGGTTAAAATTCTGCTGCAGCAGCTGACATGAGAGAATATGAGAGAGAAGTTCAACCAAAACAAGAGCTGTTAGTCATAAACCATAACACGCCCTCCTTAAAAAAATCTGAGATTACTCCTGAATACCAAGAAATTGGAAATAATATTTCAAATATATTACACAAATATACTGATATAGTTCATAATATATGTGTATGTGTGTGTGTGTGTGTATGTATATATATATATATATATATATATATATATATATATATATATATATTTATAATATATACATATAAACACACACACACAGACACACACACAGTATATATAAAATTATGACCGTAACACTGTAGTTTTGAGAATACTCATGAATGCCATATAAGTATTTTATATAATTTAACTATATTTTCATAATTATTACATAATAATTATATTATGTATTACAACCAAAACATTACAACAATACACTACCATAAAAAAAGTTTTGCGCAGGTAAGTCATATCCTGCAATTATTTGAACAAAAATACAATAAAACTGTATTATTGTGAAATTTTAATATAATATAAAATATAAAATATTCTATTTTAATATATTTTAAAAGTTAATTTATTCCTGTGATGGCAAAGCTGAATTTTCAGCATCATTACTCCAGTCCTCAGTGTCACATGATCTTTCAGAAATCATTTGAATATGCTGATTTGCTGCTCAAGAAAACAGTTTTATTATTTATTATAGGATTATTTGATGAATATAAAGTTCAAAAGAACAGCATTAATTTTGAAATAAAGATATTTATAATATTACAATACAATTCTGTCACTTTTGATCAATTTAATATGTCCTTGCTGAATAAAAGTATTAATTTAAAAAAACTCAAACTTTTAAATGGTGGTGTGTAGCTTAAGAAAATTACTTTTACGGAATAAACGTTTTTAGTCACTTTATGAATGTTTTTTAAATATAAAAGATAAATATGATTCTCTTCCATCAAAGGTAGAACTAAAGAAAATCAAACAACTTTGTTCTGATGAGCATGATTAACACAAACCACCCCAAAAGGTGCACAAAACTCACAGCATATCAAAAAAACGAGGCAAATGTAATCATCTCTGTAAGTGATGGTGTGACTGACAGCTGGGGTTAGATATACGGGCCGAATCCGTGGTTGAACTCTTCACTGAGACGGGCATAAAGGACTGAAGAATCGGTCTGTTCTGCTCAATGCGCAGCTTTGTGACAGCGTCTGATTCAGCCCAGCCCCTCCAATTCAGCGCTTTTGTCACGCAGGCACATTGAGAGAGAGGACAATGAGCAGGCACAGCCGTAGAGCCGCAGCCGGGCCCTCTGGGGTGGCCCCTCTCCTCTCATGAGGGCCGGCTTGACATTTCTATTCAACACCTAGAGCGGCAGGGCAAGGGGGAAAACGCTGCGATTCAGCACTTGCGCCCCCTGTCCCAAACACGTCGGCCTATTGTGTGGCGGGCATGGGACCGCCGGCCCTCGTTGGGGTGATTTTGATTTGATTGCAGCCGTTGGATTAAAGGAACAGTTCACCTAAAAATACTGTTTTATTATTTACTCACGTTAATGTGGTTTTGCACGCATATGCTTTTATTTTATCTATGGAAGACAAATTTAGAGATTCACACACACACACACACACAATAAAAAAAAGATAATAGCAACTTATAATTCTGACTTTTTTTTTGCTTTTTTCTCAGAATTGCATGATAAAGTCGCAATTGCAAGTTATAAAGTCAGAATTGTGATAAACCCGCAATTGCGAGAAATACAGTCAGAATTGAAAGATATAAATGCTCAATTCTGACATTTTTTTCTCACAATTGTGAGTTTATATCTCACAATTCTAACAATTTCTCACAATTATGACTTTATTTCTCAACATTACGAGTTTATATCTCACAATTCTAACTATTTCTCGCAATTATGACTTTATTTCTCAAAATTACGAGTTTATATCTCACAATTCTAACTATTTCTCGCAATTATGACTTTATTTCTCGCAATTACGAGTTTATATCTCGCAATTACGAGTTTATATCTCACAATTCTAACTATTTCTCGCAATTATGACTATTTTTCGCAATTACGAGTTTATTTCTCACAATTACGAGTTTATATCTCGCAATTACTAGTTTATATCTCACAATTCTAACTATTTCTCGCAATTATGACTTTATTTCTCGCAATTATGAGTTTATATCTCACAATTCTAACTATTTCTCGCAATTATGACTTTTTTGCAATTACAAGTTTATATCTTAAAATTCTAACTATTTCTCGCAATTATGACTTGATTTCTCGCAATTACGAGTTTATATCTCACAATTCTAACTATTTCTCGCAATTATGACTTTTTCGCAATTACAAGTTTATATCTCACAATTCTAACCATTTCTCGCAATTATGACTTGATTTCTCGCAATTACAAGTTTATATCTCACAATTCTGACTTTATTACTCACAATTTCAAGTTTATATCATACAATTCTGAAGAAAAAAGTCAGAATTGCGAAATACAAACTCGCAATTGCGAGAAAAAAAAGAGATAAAAAGTCGCAATTATCTTTTTTATTTTTATTTAGTGGTGGAAACAAGCTTTCATAGTAGTCCATACGACTTTTTTGCGATATATTCAAAGTCTTCCAAAGCAGGGTTATTATAGTTAACTAAAACTAAAAGCATAAAATAAATTATAATTAAACTAAATTAAATTAAATTAAATATTAAGAATATTAAACTTATTTTATTTCAGCTATTTGGAAAAGAAACATTTCTCATTTTCATAGTTAAACTTGATGTACTGTACTACAAAACGAAAGCTCAAATAAAAATAAAATATTAATAAAAAAATTACCTAATAGTATCTTAATGCTAAAATAACTTCCAAAGCCATCTGACATTTTTGCGTGCAAGAAACATACTGTAAATTAATAATCATGATTAAAAACTGATAATCCCAACAACGAAGCTTGCGACTAGCCCACATTCTTATTCAGAATTCAAAAATGCCATTTTGTTGTCGCAATTTTTCATCTAAATGTCTTATAATATATCACATGAGTCACTTTTTTTTTTTTTTTTTTTTGTACTTACTGGAGGCACTTTAAAGTGTCACTGTATCGAAAAAGCTGTTTAGTGATTCTTCCAAAATGTTCCTTTTGTGTTTTACAGAATTTATTACATAATGTGAGTTTGTAACGGCACAAAGGGGAGTAAATAATGACAGAGGCGCTGTCATTTGTGAACTATTCCTTTTAAAGAATAGTTATATTGTTGTCATATTACCTGTTTAGAGACTTTGGCCTCCTCTTCGATGTACTTCTGTTCTGGTGGAACAAACGTCCGCAAACTGGCTTTCACCTTGAAGAGAAACAAAGCACGTATGATTTGTTTTAATTAGTGCTGGAGTTCTCTATGCATCAATAATTATTGCATATTCGACAGTGTGAAAAAAAACCCCAGCAGAAACAAAAGACAACATCCAGCGCTCCAGGCGCAGCGCACACTTACGGCGTTGAAGATGACGTCTGCTTCGAGAAAGATGACCCCCTTTGTTGGCCCTGTCAGCTCCTTGTTTTTTAAGACGTAGGCCTTCTGTTCGCTGTTGCGGATCTGTGTGAAGAAGACGTGACAGCCTGCTGTCTGGCAGAGCCCCAGCGGACCCCCCTCCTCGGCTGACCCCTGATCTCCCAGCGGCAGCATCAAACAGCCAGCCGCACATTCCCTCCCCGTCCCTCCCCTCCTTCCAGCACTTCCAACTCTGACAAGTACCTGCTCATTACCAGCATCCCTCTGTCATCGAGACATTACCCAGGCACCGGGAGGCCCAGCTGCGTGCGCTTTTAAAGACGCGCCACCATCAATCTCGCCGTCCGGCGACTCTATTTGTTTCAAACGCGTCTATAAAAGCGCCTTTAAAAACACACGTGGATCTAAGAATTTGGAGAAGCTGAATGGGGCGAACTTACGTTTAATAAAGGGATGGCCACTTTACCCAGGAAATCAGCACTGCGATCTCTGTCCTCGTCGTACACTGTGATCTCCAACACCGCGTGAATGTCTTTCACATTGCTGCGGGGTTAAAAAGAGAGAGTTTTTCATCAAGCACAAAACATTTCTATAATATTGCTTGGTATATTTCATTTATAAATATACTAAAGTCAGCATGAATAGAATTTGCAACACATTCAAATGGCATAATGTGACGTATTTCTGAGGGAAAGTCTGTGGGAAATTATGTAGGGCGGTACTTGACGTGATTTGATTGGATGATGAATAATACCTTAAATCATGCGGTTGTTTTAAAAAAAATAAAGGTGTGCTATAAATTTTTAACCCTATGGTGCTGTTCAGTCTCTTTTGACCCAAAAAAATCTTTTTTTGTTTTTTTAGAATTTTTACTTCATCAGAATGTTACGATAGTACGAAACTTGGTAAAGGTTTTGGAAAAACATTAAATGGTCCTGGAAAAAAAATAGTCACACTTGTATTGTTCGTGGTCACAGCATTGGAAATGAATGGAAGATGAAATTCATCTAGTGGAAACTTTTGGTACTGCAGCCAAACAAAATCTTGCTGAAAGCTCATTTTTTGAGATATCAACCTCAAATTTGGATTAGAACACAATTTGTTTAGATTTCTGGCTTTCATTTTCTCACAGTTTTAGAGTAAAGCATGTTTTGGAAAATATACATTTCTACGGAGCCCCACGCATGACGTGCAGGAAAAAAATAGTAGGCTAAATCGAATTTACTAATTCATTCCCTTGATTTGCTAAATGATGTGCATGATTTATTAATCGAGGGAACAAAATAGTAATCTATGCACACCATTTATTGAATCGAGAGAATGAATTAGTAAATTGTGTGCACAATTAGCTTTTTTCCCCTGCATGTCATGTGTGTGGCTCTGTATATTTCATCTAAAATTAAAAAAAATAGCATTTTTGTGCATTGTTCATAATATATCTTTTTTTCTTAGTTTACTTTTTCACTTTAGCAAAAATCTGCCAAGTGTCTTTAAAAGAGACCAAACTTAAGTCTGTGCTCCAAAGCATTCAAGATCTTTGACAGTTTAAGTTGGAAAGGTCATTTTCAGGTCTTTGAACAAAAAGTGGTTAACAGGAAATAAATGGATCATAACTATTCCATAAATATAATTTAGTACCATAAAATCCAAAATATTAAATAAAAAACACTATTAAACTAAAACAGTACATTCATTACATTGTAAAAAATAATAAATTTGGTCATTTTTCACCACCACGTGAGCAGCACCAGAGGGCTAAGTGATCAACTTTCAACTAGTTTTTAAAAGAGGGTCAATAAAATCGGCAGGAAAAAAAAAAGACTTGCATTGAATAATCAATCTTATCTCAGTATACAGGCTTTTTCTGTCACAGCATTGCATTGATTCCTCAGTTCCAGTTTCTTGTATCAGCATTTTTATTTACTTATGTGTGCTTTTATATCATTTCCTATAGTTTGACTGATAGATGAACTAGAAGAACTCATTTACTATACCAAACAAAAGTGAAGCAAACTGTGCAAAAAGGATTACGACGTGATATATTGCAAAGCGTATCATGTTAAGAGGTAATTGGCGATACTCTCATGAAATCACTAAAACCACTATCTATGAGCCAAAATATCATAAAGATCCATTGGGCCAGTAAGAACATTCTGCAACAATAACTTAGCATAGCATCTTCTAATCATGACGTAATGTAAACATTTGCTAACACTTTATTTCAATGGTCCACTTTAGAGATTCTACTAACTATAAGTAACTTTGCAACTACATGTCAACTAGCATTAGAGTATTAGTAGTCTGTTTAATATCTGCTAAGACTTTATTGTGATGATTCCCCAACAGACATTGTACAGTCTATAAGTAACTTTGCAACTGCGTGTCAACTTATTCTACTAACTTGATCCCTAGCACCCTACTTCAGTCTACTAATACGCTAATGAGAGTTAGTTGACATGTAGTTGCAAAGTTACATACAGATAGTAGAGTGCCTAAAGTGGACCATTGAAATAAAGTGTAACCAAACATTTTGTAGATTAATATCATTTTCCCTACCCGTGGTTATAAGCTTTTTGAAAGTCACTGCATTTTGATAAAAGATAATGAAAGCATTTTTTCCTCTCATAATGAAGTAAATGGGATCAATTTTCATGTGTATATATCATATTAAATGTTCAAAACAATCAAGCCAAATTGCAGCTGAATGTTGGTTTTGTAAATGCAATCCACTCTGCATGTTTGAGTCCAGGTGTCAGAACAACTTCATCAGCTGTGGATATTTGAATTTGTCCTCTGTTGGGAGCAGCGGTGCATGTGCATAATGAACTCACAAGGTGAAGACTTTATTCCACTCGGGGTTCAGTGTCTTGTAGACCGTGTGTGTCTGCAGACGGTCGTTACACAACTCTGCAATGCAGAACGGGTCGCTCTTTCCTGAAACACAGTGTTGCATTCAAAAGGTTTTAGTTTAAAATTCCCAACTGAGATATGAATATGATATGAATTAAATGAGAACCATGTAATTAAATATTGAACTCTGTAGCTAGAAAACATTTCTATAAAGTATTTTTTTACTTGATATTAATAATAATGATACATTTATTTATAACATCTTGAAATTGGTAGAGCCTCAATGCCTTGTCTTGTGCGACAGTCCAAGTTTGATTCGACAAAAAAAAAAAAAAAGAAAGTAAAATACCATTCCTTCGTCATTCCTTCTTAATCAAAAGTGACATCTGTAATGTTTTTTTTTTTAAATAGATTACTATTATATATAAATGCTGTGATTTTGAACATTTAATTAATCTAAGAAACATAAAAAAACTGAAATATGAAGCAGTACGGCTGTTTCCAACACTGATAATAAAAAATGTTTCTTAAGCACCAAATCAGCATATTAGAATCATTTCTGAAGGATCATGTGGTAATGATAAATTACATTTTAAAAGATATTACAATAGAAAACTGATCTGAAAAAATGTGTGTATATATACATTATATACTTAATAAAACATAAAACAAAATAGCTTGAAATTATCAAGTGTATCAGAAAACAATTATCGGACCCGAAGCAATGTTTACTCACACACGTTTGTATTCATATGTACGGTGATCATAACATTTCTACGAGTAAAAGTGTCTATGACATCTGTGCTGAGACTGAATAACTCTACACATCTCCCACCACTTGCAAGTTGTTTTGTGAAATTTTCAGCTTAATTTTGGCAAGCAGTTTGCTAGAAAACATTTTTAACAAAAATGTTAGAGGAAAAAGAGAGTCGGTAGGCGGGAAAAATGGTGGAAGAGCAAAAAATCAGATTGGAAAACTTAAGTCTTTTTAAACCACAGCCTGGGTGAAAGCACTGAAAACAGACTGTGTGTGTGTGTGCAAAAGCTCTTTAAAAGCCTTTGTCTGTCCACCATGGTGTGGTATTAGAAGAACCGTGAAATCAGAACCCATGAGGTGGGCCGCTCCTGAGAGAACAGTAAACCTTAAAAGCTAAGAGACTCGTCTCTTTCAGACAGTCATCTTTCCATCATACACCTCCTGAAGAGAGACTGAGGTGTTGACCTTACTAAAACATTCAGAAAAATGCTTGGGAATGAGTCTTATGGACTATCCAGTTTACACCCTAAGTACATTTCAGATTTTTAAAGGTATTTAGATATCAAATAGATTTAGATTTTTTCGAAAAACACTCCAAAAGTTGTTTAATTTGTTTCGCTTTTTATGCAAAAAATGCTTGTTTTTTTTCCACACGATGGCAGAATTGTTTAAAGAGTCATATCTAGTGAATTAAATAGTTTAAAGCATAGCATACTCTCTTAAAAATAAAGGTTCCAAAAGGGGGTTTTCACTGTGATGCCATAGAAGAACCATTTTTGGATCCCCAAAGAAACTTCCAGTGAACGGTTCTTAAAAGAACCATTTTTTCCTGAGTGAATGACATTGTAGTAATCTTTTGTTTACACTTTATTTTACAGTGCCATAGTTACATTGTAATTGCTTAAATAAGTATTGAGTACTATTAATTAACTACATGTACTTACTATAGAGTTACAGTAAGGGTTTACTTGTAATTATGCATAATTTACTGTTATTACTATAGTAAGTACATGAAGTAACGTGTAACTACGGCACTGTAAAAGAAAGTGTTACCGAACTTTTTCTCACTATAACAAACCTTTTGTGCAATAAAAGGATTCCACTGATGTTAAAGGGTTAGTTCACCCAAAAATGAAATATCTGTCATTAATTTCTCACACTCAAGTCGTTCCAAACCCGCAAGACCTTCATTCATCTTCGAAACACAAATTAAGATATTTTTGATGAAATCCGAGAGCTTTCTGTCCCTTCATAGACAGCAACACAACTACCACTTTTAAGGCCCAGAAAGGTAGTAAAAACACAGTTAAAATAGTCCATATGACTCCAGTGGTTCAACCATAATTTTGTGAAGTGACGAGAATACTTTTTGTGCACCAAAAAACAAAATAATGACTTCATTCAACAATATCTAGTGATGGTCGATTTCAAAACACTTTTTGAACTAATTTTCGTGAAACTTCAAAGCTTTACGAATCTTTTGTTTCAAATCAGTGGTTCGGAGCGTGTATCAAACTGCCAAAGTCAAACAGCCAAAGTCACGCCTCCCAGTGGTGAACCATTGAAATTTCGAGCTTAAAGGGTTAGTTCACCCAAAAATGAAAATGCTGTCATTTATTACTTACCCTCATGCCGTTCCACACCCGTAAAACCTTCGTTCATCTTCTGAACACAAATTAAGATATTTTAGTTGAAATCCGATGGCTTCATGAGGCCTCCATAGGGGGCAATGACACTTCCTCTCTCAAGATCCATTAAAGGTACTAAAAACATATTTAAATCAGTTCATGTGAGTACAGTGGTTCAATATTAATATAATAAAGCGAGAATATTTTTGGAGCACCAAAAAAAAAACAAAATAACGACTTATTTAGTGATGGCTGATTTCAAAAACTGCTTCAGGAATATTCGGAGCACAAATGAATCAGTGTATCGAATCTGCTATTCGGAGCGCCAAAGTCACGTGATTTCAGCCGTTGGCAGTTTGACACGTGATCTGAATCATGATTCGATACACTGATTCAGGAAGCTTCGGAGCACAAATGAATCAGTGTTTTGAAATCAGCCATCACTAAATAAGTCGTTATTTTGGTTTTTTTGGCGCTCCAAAAATATTCTTGTCACTTTATAATATTAATATTGAACAACTGTACTCACATGTACTGATTTAAATATGTTTTTAGTACCTTTATGGATCTTGAGAGAGGAAATGTCATTGCTCCCTATGGAGGCCTCACGGAGCCATCGGATGTCATCAAAAATATCTTAATTTGTGTTCAGAAGATTAACGAAGGTCTTACGAGTGTGGAATGGCATGAGGGTGAGTAATAAATGACACAATTTTCATTTTTGGGTGAACTAACCCTTTAATGAAGCAGTGTTTTGAAATCACCCATCACTAGATATTGCTTAATAAAGTCGTTATTTTGGTTTTTTGGTGCACAAGAAGTATTCTCGTCACTTTATAATATTAAGGTTGAACCACTGTAGTCACATGAACTGTTTTAAATATGTCTTTAGTAGCTTTCTGGGCATTGAAAATGTTAATTATCTTGCTGTCAATGGAGGCCTCACCGAGCCATCGGATTTCATCAAAAATATCTTAATTTGTGTTCTCAAGATGAACGAAGGTCTTACGGGTGTGAAACGACATGAGGGTGAGTAATTAACGACAGAATTTTCATTTTTGGGTGAACTAACCCTTTAAAGTTTCTTCATGGAACAATTAATGCCAATGAAGAACCTTTATTTTTAGGAGTTCAGGATCATGACTTTTAAGATTTTATACATTTCCATGACTTTTCCAGGCCACCTGCTACTTGCAGGTTTTTCATGACTATAGGAATTCTGGCTATTGTTCACTAGGCACAAATGAATAAAGTAAGTGACATGATTTTACCTGTGACATCAGCAGCCATCAGCCCCTCGGCCCGCAGGATCTTTACCTGCACGATTCCTACATCCTTCACGTTAAAGAAGGACCTCATAGGACTCTGAAAAAAAAGAACAAAAACGCATCAGAGAAGCCCAGGACTACATTCACAGCGAGCAGTAATACATCCATATGTTTCTGACAGCTCTATTTTGGCCCTAACTTTCTCTAATCCCCTGTCAGAGTCCGCGAGCAGTTTTGTGTCCACGTCAAAGCCGCTCGGCAGTGGACATTGAGACAAAAACATTGAGCCGCCACGCCAGATTATCTGGTGGCTCTCACGAATACATCTTCATTATGCAGCTGTTATGAAAGAAGGTCAGTCTGCATTGGTGGTGAGTTTCTGTAAGCCGTTCACTGACCGGCCCTCCAGGGGACAGTGGCAGGACAAAGACAAACCGTGAATAGAGAGGACAGACAACTCTGAGAGGAGAGAGATGTCTCTCTCTCTCCGTCTTTGTTTCTTCTGAGGTACTCCACCGTTGTCCAGTTGTGAACAAGACCATGTTAATCCAGTAGTGCACTGGACTGTGGTCATCTTACGCCCCCTTTTGGTCACAGAAGTGTACTGCAGGCTGGAGCATTACCAGTTTCTGAGTTGCTGTCAAAGCACTCTCTACAGGAGGACAACTTTGTCTCTCAGAGGAAACAGTTAGAAGCAACACTTGCTGTGTAGCGTCAGATACCTTTATGGGGATGTCAGGAGCTTTTGTACAGAAAGTTAGACTGTTTGGCTGTGTCACATCACACTTACATATCTCTTAAGGATTTGCTGGCGTTCCTGTGGGTCGTCTAGTAGGTTGACAGACAGGTCAGAGATTGAGACGGCGACTGTGGCGGTGAGAGTAACCAGCAGTACCAGCGTCCCTTTATCCTCCTCCAGCTCAAGTTCCAGCTTATGTGTCTTCTCACGGCTCAACTTTGACAGGTCCAGCTGACATCTAAAATTAATAAACACCATCCATAACACACATACTTCTAGTAGGTAAAATGTTAGAGACGGCTGGCAAAGGCATAATCATGGGTTCGATTCCCAAGTAACAGAAAAAGTAAATATCAGCATTTGAAATCAGACTCACTGGCCGATGAAGTCATCTCTCACTCCAATGTCTTTGTCCCAAACTGAGATCTCCAGAATGCCTCCCTCCTCATCAAACAGATGCAAGTCAAACTGCTCCCTCCACTGAGGGTTGAGGGTCTTGGGAATTGTCTGTTTGCACAGAAGAGAAGAATAAGTTACTGAGAAATAATATTCTTAGACTAGTTCTCGGTCTGCTGATATGTACCGAGAAGTGTTCATCATGTGACATTCAGGTTGTCATGATGATGGGCAGATGCTGAGACAGACAGACAAACATCTATAGATAGATAGATAGAATGACAGACAGACACATGATAGATAGATAGATAGATAGATAGATAGATAGATAGATAGATAGATAGATAGATAGATAGATAGATAGATAGATAGATAGATAGATAGATAGATAGATAGATAGACAGACAGATAAATAGATAGACAGAACGACAGACAGACAGCCGATAGATAGATAGACATACAGACAGATAGATGATAGATAGATAGACAGACAGACAGAAGACAGACTAGATAGATAGATAGATAGATAGATAGATAGACAGAATGACAGACAGACACATGATAGATAGATAGATGATAGATAGATAGATAGATAGATAGATAGATAGATAGATAGATAGATAGATAGATAGATAGATAGATAGATAGATAGATAGATAGATAGACAGATAAATAGATAGACAGAACGACAGACAGACACATGATAGATAGATAGATAGATAGATACATAGATACATAGATACATATATACATAGATAGATACATAGATAGATTGATAGATAGAGTGACAGACAGACAGATAGATAGATAGATAGACAGACAGACAGATAGATAGATAGACAGACAGACAGATAGATAGATAGACAGACAGACAGATAGATAGACAGAATGACAGACAGACACATGATAGATAAATAGATAGATAGAACGACAGACAGACGATAGATAGATAGATAGACAGAATGACAGACAGACACATGATAGATAGATAGATAGATAGATAGATAGATAGATAGATAGATAGATAGATAGATAGATAGATAGATAGATAGATAGATAGACAGAACGACAGACAGACACATGATAGATAGATAGACAGACAGACAGATAGAGTGACAGACAGACAGATAGATAGATAGACAGAATGACAGATAGATAGACAGAATGACAGACAGACACATGATAGATAAATAGATAGATAGAACGACAGACAGACGATAGATAGATAGATAGACAGAATGACAGAAAGATGATAGATAGATAGATAGATAGATAGATAGATAGAATGACAGACAGACACATGATAGATAGATAGATAGATAGATAGATAGATAGATAGATAGATAGATAGATAGATAGATAGATAGACAGATAAATAGATAGACAGAACGACAGACAGACAGCCGATAGATAGATAGACATACAGACAGATAGATGATAGATAGATAGACAGACAGACAGAAGACAGACTAGATAGATAGATAGATAGATAGATAGACAGAATGACAGACAGACACATGATAGATAGATAGATGATAGATAGATAGATAGATAGATAGATAGATAGATAGATAGATAGATAGATAGATAGATAGATAGATAGATAGACAGATAAATAGATAGACAGAACGACAGACAGACACATGATAGATAGATAGATAGATAGATAGATAGATAGATAGATAGATAGATAGATAGATAGATAGATAGATAGATAGATAGATAGATAGATAGATAGATAGATAGATAGATAGATAGATAGATAGATAGATAGATAGATAGACGGATACAGTGACAGACAGACAGATAGATAGATAGACAGACACATGATAGATAGATAGATAGAACGACAGACAGACGATAGATAGATAGATAGACAGAATGACAGAAAGATGATAGATAGATAGATAGATAGATAGATAGATAGATAGATAGATAGATAGATAGATAGATAGATAGATAGATAGATAGATAGATAGACAGATACAGTGACAGACAGACGATAGATAGATAGACAGAAAGATGATAGATAGATAGATAGATAGATAGATAGATAGATAGATAGATAGATAGATAGATAGATAGATAGATAGATAGATAGATAGATAGATAGATAAACAGACAGATGCCGCAGTCGTTCATACCTTACTCTTGTACTTCTGAGGGCCTAGTTTGAACTTGACATAAGGGTCACTGAAGCCGTTCTGGTCCATGGGGATGAGGTTGCGACCCTCTATTAGTCTGATGCTCACAATGCCCCTCCACAGCTGAGACTTCTTGTGCAGGTCCGACAGTCGAAGATTCTGCTGCTGCAGCTGCTGTTGCTGCGGTCCACACACATATCACAGGACGTTAAAGGGTTACTTCAGTCAAAAATTACAATTCTGTCATCATCTACTCAACCTTTTCTATTGGATACAAAATTAGATGCTTTTGTCCATACAACAAAAGTGTGTGGTGATCGCAGCTGTAAAACCCTAAAATGACAATTTGAGCATCATGAGGCTATGTACACTACGTTCAAATGTTTGGGTTCAGTATGATTTTTCAGTATTTTTATTCAGCAAGGATGCATTAAACTAATCAAAAGTTACAGAAAAGATATTTTTTAATGTTACAAAAGTATTCTATTTCAAATTAATGCTGTTCTTATTCAACACAGAATACTAAAAAATATATATATTTCCACAAAAACATTAAGCAGAACTACTGTTTTCAACACTGATAATATTAAGAAATGTTTCTTGAGCAGCAGATCAGCATATTAGAATGATTTCTGAAGGATCATGTGACACTGAAGACTGGAGTAATGATGCTGAAAATTCAGCTTTGATCACAGGAATAAATTATATTTTAAATAGATTTAAATAGAAAACAATTATTTTAAATTGTAATAACATTTCACAGTATTACAGTAATACAGTCTCTGTGTGCATAACAGACTTGTTTCAAAACATTACCAATACCAAACTTTTGAATGGTAGTGTACAGATGACAGAATTGCCATTTTTTTGTGAACTATCCCTTTAAGACAAAATGTTCACAATGGGTAAAAAACTCAGAGTGCGGAATGGTTTCACACAAACTATGAATAAATGGGTCACCAAAGTATGAAATACAAAAGGCATGTCCCATCACCCTGAGAGATGCATGACTGCGCCATCTAATGGAGCTGTGCTGATAAAACTCTTCATCCTCTGACCAGACTGCTGCAATTCTGACCCGTTTCTGATATTTAGGACTCTGTTCAGTACTGCACACAAACCAATTTCAACAGACCATCCATATTGCATAAGACATTGTGCTAACAGAGCAGATACAGCGTGTGGGATGGTTTACACAGCAGCTAGTCAGAGAATTTGGGGGCAAACACTGTTGCTTTTACCTTAATGCATCCCTTCCAGCTTCTCCTCAGTAGCATGGTCTACAAAAACAACAGAGCAGGTCATATGTGTTACTGTATAAAGAGGTGACCGGGATGGAGGAGGGCACGCTTTGATTAACCCCACGCCTAAATCCGTTCAAGAGACGCATCTTCTGACCCGATGATCAAAGCCGCCCATCAGACTGTCGTTTCATCTGTTTGTGGAACACCCTGTGAAATTCAATGTGTCTGCCTGCACAGGTTTCTAATGTCTAATTCAAAGTCCTTTCATGCATTATGCAGACAGCACAAACGTCCCATCATCGCAGCACAGTATGTCTCAAAGAGCACATCAGAGTCATTCTGGAATAGCTATTTAATAATTTTGCAGGCTGTGCACAGTATGCAGTATTTTGGTACTGTAATGCGTGACTTGACATGGTTCAGTGTGACTTTTTACATAAAATGGATTAAAAATAACAGAGAATGTAGTACACTACTATTTGAAATCACATATTTTTTTAAAAAAAAAATAGTAGGCAGTATATCTACTACCATTCAAAAATTTGGGGTCGGTAAGATTTTTAAATGCAAGGCTGCATTTATTTGATCAAAAATACAGTACAAACAGTAATATTGTGAAATATTATTACAATAACAGTTTTCCAGTTGAATATATTTTAAAAGTTAATTTATTCCTGTGATCAAAGCTGAATTTTCAGCATCATTACTCCCGTCTTCAGTGTCACATGATCCTTTAGAAATCATTCTAATATGCTGATTTGCTGTTCAAGAAGCATTTATTATCAATGTTGAAAATCGTTGTGCTACTTATTGATTTTGTGGAAACTATTAATTCAATGCATCCTTGCTGAATAAAAGTATATATTAAAAAATGCACTGACCCCAAACTTTTGAATTGTAAAAACATTTAAAAAAAATAAAAATTAGTATTATACAGATTGAGTGCCTCTTTTGAAGAATTCACATTTCCTAAAACAAGACAACTAGATGTTAGGGCTGCTCTATTATGGCAAAAATCATAATTGTGATCACTTTGGTCAATATTGTAATCACAATTATTAGATCACAACAAGCAAAATGACCAAAATCAAAATTTGCTTGGTGCAACCAAGTGAACTCTCAGACGCAGTGAGTATAAAACAGGCTTGAGGAACAAAGCAAGTTCTCTTTCCCAGCGTAATGCGCTTTTAATAATGTGCTTTTTTAATAAACTGCCAATTACGACAGTCACGGTACATGATTTGACTGATTTGGACGTTATATGTGTGGCCCAATTATGCTACTTTAAATTTTCCTAATTTTGTTTTAGAGGTCTTCTACAGTAGGTTTACACACATCCAATGTCAAAAAACACTTTAATTTTTTCAAAACATACATTGCACATCACTTCATTTCTCAAAGAATAAGAAAATGGTTTGTTTGAAGATTCAGTCTCTCTAAACCTCGCCTTTCCAAAAGCCTGCTCTGCTCTGATTGGTCAGATGGCTCAGTCTGTTGTGATCGGTCTACCGCTTACAGCGCATGTTGGAAATGAAACACCCATTACCAGATGCTTCTTCAGTGATTGCATCAGTTTTTCTGAATCAATTCTTCTCGACATGCCAACGACACATCCTAAACTCTTCCAGTCTCAGCTTCAACTACTGTGTTTGAGGGCGGGTCAAAGCAGACATTGTTCGCGGGCAGCCATTGAAGACTAGAGGCTGGCATTTTTGCAAATTTGTTACATAGTTTTGTAACAGGAAGTGGGACTGGAATTGCTGATGACTAGTTTTATTTGTCGTGCACTTTGATTTTTAAAACTTTGCAGACCTTTTATATTCAAAAAACAGCTTTATCACACGCTGCATGAAAGGTAATATCTGAAAAAAGCATAACAGGGGCGCTTGAAGAACTTCCTGAAAGCTAGAAATAGTTTCTACAGTTTGAAGAGAAATGTGTGAAACAAATGTGTGGTTTGTACATGTGTCAGAATGTGTCTTTCTGGATGCATGTAGAGAGTTTGCTGGCAGATTTCATTTCCCCTCCCTTTTACAAGCATAAAACAACATTAATCTGCCAAATGAGTCTTACCATCTGTCTGAGGGCCTCTCTGTCCTCTGTACTTCTTGGGAACAGAGTGACCACCAGCTCCAGAGAGCCCAGGTCCTGCTCAGAGCAGTGAGGATCTTGAAGGTCCAACCGAACATCAAGAGGTCTGCAACAAAAACATGGCCTGTTATGACCACCATTATAAGTAGTTTTGTAGTTTAACACCTAAAGAAATGTGAAACTGTTTAAAATGTCAATGTCCACTCACGTTGTGGCCGCACATGACCAGCTGAATACTACTATTCCTATATCTGGACACTTTCAGTCGCGCAGTAAAATAATAATGGGTGACAAGTCACAAGCGTTGTCACGACAATACTTTTACAATGGCATTGGTGATATGCTGCATCCACAGAATTAGATGTCAGTATAAACTCTTAAATAACAACAAAATATTAGCAAAAATAACCTTGTCACTGTTCATTTCATGAAACTCGTCTATACATTCGAACATCATTTAAATGCTAATTGAAAATGTATTAATTTGACACTAAATCTTGAATTCTGATATCTTTACAGTAGTAATGAATACATGATACCTCATGTGCTCCAGAGACTCAAGGTACAGGTAAGCTGAGCCCATGAAGTCATCTTGAAGGCCAAAATCATAGTCAAACACCTAAAATAGGTTGCAAAAGGGAAAATTCGTAAAAAGGAGATAAGTGATCAGAGATAAGTGTCATTCATTTGGGAATCAAACTACACCATTCATGCAGTATGTTTTTGATTCACCTAAAAGAACCTCCTCATAAGAATCATTCATTTGAGAATCAGACTGCACCAGTAGTGCAGTATGTTTTTGATTCACTAAAACGAACCGCCTCATAAAAGAATCATTCATTCAGGAATCAGACTACACCATTCATGCTGTATTTTTTTGATTCCTGAAAACGAACCGCCTCATGAGAGTCATTCATTCAGGTTTCGGAAAACACCGGTCACACAGAATGTTTTTGATTCATTTAATCGAACTGTCTCGTGAGAACCGTCCATTCAGAAATCAAACTACACCAGTCACACAGTATGTTTTTGATTCACTAAAATGAACCGCCTCATAAGAGTCACACATTCAGGAATCAAAAAACACCAGTCATGCAGTATGTTTTCGATTCACTAAAATGAACCGCCTCATAAGAGTCACTCATTCAGAAATAAAAAAACACCAGTCACACAGTATGTTTTTGATTCACTAAAATGAACCGCCTCATAAGAGTAATTAAATTGGGAATCAAACTACACAAGTTGCGCAGTATGTTTTTGATTTACTAAAATGAACCGCCTCATAAGAGTCACTCATTCAGAAATAAAAAAACACCAGTCACACAGTATGTTTTTGATTCACTAAAATGAACCGCCTCATAAGAGTCACTCATTCAGGAATCAAACAACACCAGTCATGCAGTATGTTTTTGATTCACTAAAACAAACCACCTCATAAGAGTAATTCATTTCGGGAATCAAACTACACAAGTTGTGCAGTACGTTTTTGATTCACTAAAACAAACCGCCTCATAAGAGTAATTAATTTGGGAATCAAACTACACAAGCTGTGCAGTAAGTTTTTGACTGATTAAAATTAATCGCCTCACAAGAGTCATTCATTCAGGTTTCAGACAACACCGGTCACACAGAATGTTTTTGATTCATTTAATCGAACTGTCTCGTGAGAACCGTCCATTCAGAAATCAAACTACACCAATCACACAGTATGTTTTTGATTCACTAAAAAGAACTGCCTCAAAAGAGTCATTCATTCAGGAATCAAAAAACACCAGTCATGCAGTATGTTTTCGATTCACTAAAATGAACCGCCTCATAAGAGTAATTCATTTGGGAATCAAATTACACAAGTTGCACAATATGTTTTTGATTTACTAAAATGAATCACCTCATAAGAGTCATTCCTTCAGGTTTCAGAAAACACTATGCTGGAAACATGCATCCCAAATTTTTTTTTACCTTGATATATAGAGGTTCTTGTAAATTGTCCACTATCAGGCAAACGCGCTCGTCCCAAACCGGGTTAAGGTTCTTGTGAATGATTTTACTGCGGAAAACTTCTTTACCGGCTATTTTGAACTTCACATACGGGTCACTTGTTCCTGAAACACATCAAATTTTAATTGCAACATATGATTAAACTATTGAATGTTAGCTTTAAATAGCATATAAATACAAAGTAAAACACATTTTCCTGGCAGTGACCACACATTTACAGTAACATAACACCATAAGCATCAAAAACACAGGTCTTACCGCCTCTGTCTCGAATGGCAAGGTTGTTTCCTCTTTTCAGCACAATGTCCAACTGATACATCGCTGAAGTGGGCAGTAAAGGTTTTGTGCCACCGTTATCAGCTGCATTAATGCCCTAAAAAAAAACAAAAAAAAAACAGACATTGTACCAAAAAATTTAGTGCACATATAACTCCTCCACAAACACAGTGTATCCAAAAGCATTAATGCCAAACCTTATAGCATGTGAGAGTTTTGCTTACTCAAAAGTGATAACAGGAGAGAACTCTGTTGTTAAGTTACCATGTTGCAATTTATGATTGAAATTATGACAGAATGTTGCAAGATGTGAAGAACTAATAAACTGGTGCTATAAAATCAGCACTGAGAACATAACATTGAGCTCTTATTATACAGACCAGGTGAAATGCTTTATATTCTAACAGTTTTATATTAGAATGGCTCTCTGCATTAATTTAACTGGACTCTTTTTCTTGTGTAAGTCATATTTTTGGCTCTTACATAGAAATACTGTAGCAGTGTTGTGTAATGGCATGTTGCAACATGACAAGTTTCCAGTAACAAGTCAATTATCTGTCCACAATGAAAGCAAAAATGCTTTGCAATGATCACAGCTAATCAGAACCTTTTAATGGTTAGAACGCAGTTTCACAAAGTTAGCACTCATTTTCTTCAGTAATAGCTGTAGAAACTTTTGTGGAGACGTCCATTAGTGGCATGATGCTTCATTACTTCATCTTATCAGTTGTGGTTGGTCACTTTATATGTCAGTCAGATGGTCTCATCCTGTCTAAGTAGGCAGTTCTTGAACAGCAATTCAACTAAAATGCAAGAGTCAAAAACTAGATGAGACTAAACTAGATGCTTGCTGTCAGTAGTTAATATTTGCTTAGCAAGTGAAGCTCTGAGTGTGTGTGTGTGATGTCAATTTCACATATCTGACAATGCTGTTGAAGTTTGAAGTAAGTAATGTGTTGTTTCCGGTGGTTTAGCCAAGTGGTTAATGGTTTGGTGGTCTGAAACGTCGTGGAAACTACTATCATTCTGTCCTTGAAGACAGCAACTTGAAAACCTGCTTTAAAGAAGCCATATGATGGAAAACAGTGTTTGTTTTTTGTTTGTTTGTTTGTTTTTTATCTAAGAATTGTCTAAAATACATAGAAAATAAACATGAAAGAGCAAGAAACCTTGACCATTAGAAGTATAAAAAAATTAAATGCCACAAAATTATAAAATATAGCAAAGGTTTTGGGGATCCATGGGAAAAAAAAGTGTTAAAAATTTGAAAACCTACACTGTAAAAAAAAATAATTGTTGGTTTAACTTAATAAAGTAAGTTACCTGGTTGCCTTAAAATTTTTAGCTCATTGAAATTAAAAATTTTAGTTAATACAATGAGGGTGATTGATTTAATTCTATCAAAATATTATGTTATCTGAACCACACTAATCATCTAATTTGATTTGACAAAAGCAAAAAAAATTGTGATAACAAATCTTAAAAATAATTTTTTTACAGTGTAGTGTTCTGGGTGTGTTCTATGTGTTTGCCAGGGTGTTGCTAGGGTGTGTTCTACAGTATGTGGTTGCTAGGGTGTTCTAGGTGTGTTCTATGTGGTTGCTAAGGTGTTGCTAGGGTAGTTGTTTACTGGCCCAGGTCAAAAGAGTCCACCTACAAGTCTCTATTCTGGTCTATAGACATGGGGTCAGATCACCCTTCATCAAGTAAAAACCGCAGGTCTGATTACTCACACTTCTTCTCAACAAGCTGCATGATTTGAGGCAAATTTCATGTCTGTAGTACAAATGGTGCGGAACGAGTTACGTGACAAATTGTAATATTTTAGGTCTTTGAGAAAACGCAGCACCACTACCACTAATTGTCACATAAACACACCGGCAGTATTTAACAAGCGCTACACACAGTGAAAGTTCTACTTCCCCTTTTAGCCCTTGAGCGAGAGAGGAGGTCAAAAACATTTCTGTCACACACTAAATGTGTTTGCAGTGTCAGCTGAAAGCAGGTGATTTGCACTGCGAGCCTTCAGGGCTTATTAAACATCCTGTTTAGTGACAGGATTGTCAAAAATAAGGATATAGAATATCTTATTAGATGGGGATTCCCCTTACAACATCCTGGTGCCATGTTTGAGCTGATTTACATTTACAGATCCAATATTTATCTTCCTGCATCATTTCAAAGACAACAATATCTGGGATAACATCTCTATAATATTCCTGCTCCACAAGCATCACCAAACAGAATTCCAAATATAATGAATGACAGGCTTGATGTCTCCTCATCTGCTAAATGACGAATTGGTCAAACAATTGGTAAGTCAAACAGTCCCATACCAAACTCACACCTGAAAATCAAAATAAAATTATATTGGATTCAGCTAGAGATTCATGATTTGAGGAAAAAAAAAATCGTATTGTGATTTTTCAGATCAAAAGTTCGATTTCGAACCGCAGGTAGACCTTAAAGGTTCTCTTTTAATAAAAAACGCTGAGGATTTTATATCATGCTGATATGGATACAGTTGGATACTAGAAACCTCTGTAGTCATGATGACTGAACTGTGGCAAGAGATAATATGGCATGGGGTTGAACAGGAAAATGTAGCGGTTTTGAAAATGCGGTGGTAAAAGTTACAGAGCCACTTCCTATTTGAAAAGCAACCTTTTAACATGGATAGTCTGGTCTATTTTAGCGGCCTCAGAGGATGTGTGCAAAATGTACTTGTATTAGGTGTAATATTGTAAGACAGGAAACGTGATCTGTTTTAGCATTAAGCCCTGAGCAGTCAGACACTAATGCCAGTGAACATTACCTGTTTGTAAAAAGTCGTGGCTATGATAGTCAACCCACTGTTACATAATGTACCTTATAGTGGCATAACAACTGAATTTTCAGCATCGTTACTCCAGTCTTCAGTGTCACATGATCCTTCAGAAATCATTCTAATATGCTGATTTGATACTCAATAAACATTTATGATTATTTTCAATGTTGAAAACAGTTGTGTACTTTTTTTTTTTCAGGATTCCTTGATGAATAGAAAGTTCAAAAGAACAGCATTTATCTGAAATACAAAGCTTCTGTAGCATTATACACTACCGTTCAAAAGTTTGGGGTCAGTAAGAATTTTTATTTTTATTTTTTTGGAAAGAAATTAAAGAAATGAATATTTTTATTTTTCAAGGATGCATTAAATCTATCAAAAGTGGCAGTAAAGACATTTATAATGTTATAAAAGATTAAATTTCAGATAAACACTGTTCTTTTGAACTTTCTATTCATCAAATAATCCTGAAAAAAAAATATTGTACACAAATATTCTGTACAATTGTACACATTAAATGTTTCTTGAGCAGCAAATCAGCATATTAGAATGATTTCTGAAGGATCATGTGACACTGAAGACTGGAGTAATGATGCTGAAAATTCAGATTTGCATCACAGGAATAAATTACTTTGTGAAATATATTCAAATAGAAAACAGTTATTTTAAATTGTAATAATATTTCACAATATTACTGTTTTTACTGTATTTTTAATTAAATAAATGTAGCCTTGGTGAGCAGACGAAATTTCTTTTAAAAACATAAAAAATCTTAGTGGTTCCAAATTTTTGGACTGTACTGTATATATATATATATAAAATGATATTTGTGATAGCAACAATAAATAAACAATTATAGTTTTTAGTATATTCGTATATTAAATTGTAATATACTACATTTAGTATTTACATTTAACTTTTAGTTAATAAAATATTTAGTTAATCAGATTTACTTAATTTCCATGACTTTTCCAAGGCAATTCTCTGCTATTTCCAGGTTTTCCATGACTGTGAAAACCTTGTAACTCAGCATAACTGCAATTCCCACATACCATGAATTTACAAAGCTTGGGAAGAGTGTCAACATGCTCACCGAAATCAACTCCTACGAGTGACGCCAATTGTAGAGGAGTTGATCTGATTTGCAGAGTTACTCGTCTCCGTTGCCAGACCTTGAGTCATGGATAGAAGGGAAAGTGCCGCTAATACAAAACAGACTTCTTAAGAAAAACATGCTGCTGTTTTTCAAATCTCAAACCTCTCAGAACCCTTCCTCAGAAATCTAACCACAAAGACAGCTCAGTCAGCTCCATACCAAGACTGTTTTTCAAGTCCAGACATGTAATGGAGTAAACAGAGAGCAGAAGATCTCAGCTTCAGGCCATGTTGTTTGTTTGACTCTAATCTTAGCTGCACCATTGGTCGCTGTTAAGCCAGTGATGTAATGGATTAGGACGGACATGCATAATGTATACGAAACTTAAATGACTAGCCAAACTTTATTGCTATAGTTTTCTTGTTCATAGCTCAGGACAGGAGTCTCCAGTTATGTTTATTTAAAGGTATAGGTCACCCAAAAATGAAACTTTGCAACTACATGTCATTAGAGTATTAGTAGACTCTCTGCTTAATATCTGCAAACACTTTATTTTGATGGTCATCCAACATTCTAACTAATTTTCTTTGCAAGTACATGACAACTTATTCTCCTAACCCTAACCTAACGGACTATTATTACTCTAATGAGAGTTAGTTGACATGCAGTTGCAAATTATTCAGTTAGTTGACATGAAGTTGCAAATTATTGAGTTAATTGACCTGAAGTTGCAAATTACTGAGAGTTAGTGAACATGTAAGTTGCAAATTGAGTTAGTTGACATGTACTTGCAATTTATTGAGTTAACTGACCTGTTAGTTGACCTGTAGTTGCAAATGAATGAGAGTAAGTTGACCTGTAGTTGCAAATTATTGTGAGTTAGTTGACATGTTAGTTGACATGTAGTTGCAAATTATTGAGTTAGTTGACATGTAGTTGCAAATTATTGAGTTAGTTGACATGTAGTTGCAAATTATTGAATTAGTTGACATGTAGTTGCAAATTATTCAGTTAGTTGACATGTAGTTGCAAATTATTGAGTTAGTTGACCTGTAGTTGCAAATTAGTGAGAGTTAGCTGACATGTACTTGCAAATTATTGAGTTAATTGACATGTCAGTTGACCTGTAGTTGCAAATTATTGAGAGTTAATTGACCTGTATTTGCAAACTATTGAGTTAGTTGACCTGTAGTTGCACATTTTTGAGTTTGTTTTACATGTAGTTGCAAATTAATGAGAGTTAGTTGACCTGTATTTGCAAATTACTGAGAGTTAGATGACCTGTAGTTGCAAATTATTGAGAGTTAGTCGACATGTTAGTTGACATGTAGTTGCAAATTATTGAGTTACTTGACCTGTAGTTGCAAATTAATGAGTTAGTTGATATGTAGTTGCAAATTGAGTAAGTTAACCTGTAGTTGCAAATTAATGAAAGTTAGTTGACATGTGCTTGCAAACTGATTTAATTGACATGTCAGTTGACCTGTAGTTGCAAATTATTGAGAGTTAATTGACCTGTATTTGCAAATTAATGAGTTAGTTTTACATGTAGTTGCAAATTAATTAGTTAGTTGACCTGTAGTTGCAAATTATTGAGAGTTAGTTTTACATCTAGATGCAAATTAATGAGAGTTAATTGACATGTAGTTAATTTACTTCTAGTTAGTAGAATGTCTAAGAGGACTATTGAAATAAAGTGGAACCGACTTTCGAGGTACACAAAGCAGATATTTTCAAGAACATCCTGCAGAACAAAGAAAGTCATATAGGTTTAGAATGACCTGAGTTTGAGCTAATTCTCATTTTTGAGCGAACTATCTGTTTAAGTAAGCTCTCCTCTTGTTTGTCTGGCAGAAAAAAACAAACTATCTTAAATCTGTATTTACTGATCTGAAAATCTGATGCACATTAGACCACCAAGTTTTGCAGATGACCTTACAGAATGCTGCACACTGTTTGGCTTTAAGCCTGTGTTCATGTGTCTTTACTTTTTAGGCAAGTTCCTCTTCTCGCAGACCAGCTTGGCAAATACCCTCAGGTAACTACTACAGGACCAACACTACTGAAACTAAACCCAACATCATGGCCAAACTTTACAGGGTTTTGTGGGAAAATAAGCAGACTATTTTAGCAGTCCCAAAAAATTACAAGGTAATTCTGACACGTTCTTGTGTGAATGGGAATCTGAAATGAGTTTGACTATGCAAAAACATCACTTTGCATGTACAGATGTCAAAAAGGCACATAAACACCTGATTCAGGTGTGCATGCATCAAATGCTGAAAATGTGTACAAGGGCAAGGATATTCACATGCAACAAACTGATGATCTACTGAGAGTTCCAGGAGTTGACACCAGATTTTTGGACTTACATTGTAAAAATAATATAGTAACAAAATCATTCTGTTTTTGTTTGATTGTATTCAAAATTGGCTGGGTGCATTCAGCAAAAGTGGGGCATTGGGTAAAGTGATGCAAATTATCTTAATGGTCGATTACCCTTTAAATCCAATCCGACTCATTCTGAAAATGTTTCTCTAACATCATCCTAGTGGATGTGATCAAGCTTCAACATCTAACTCATATCAGCCTATGTGTTACCCTGGTCTTACATGGTGAATAGCTGAACTATGCCGGTCAAGATGAGGTGGTCGAGATTAACCTGGTACGCCTTGATCAAGTTGATTAGGATTTCCACCTGTAACATGTCAGCTACCAGGTTACAAAAGCCAGCTTAAGCTAATATGATGTTTTTCCAGCAGTCCTTTATCACTTTTCATATATGGAAATGTATTTATTGTAGTAGTACTTAAATTGCAGCAAACATATTTTTAAATTCATTGTTTCACGTTTACTGACGACCTCAAAAGTGAAAGTCTATCACTGTCATATAGAAATTACATTAAATATTGTTTAAATACATTTACATTTAGGGGGGCTTTTGCATCAGAAATCCCTGAGAGCTCAATTATCCATAATAAATTTACCAAAAGTCTGTTCCACTTTTGGATAATTCACTCTATTTAAAACAACAGAGTTCCAATCTGCAAATGTGAATGTAGATAAACTAGCTGTCAAGTTGTATAGGATCCAATGAAACCCCAAAACTGCATCCATCCCTGCAGTGCAATGAAGAAGGAGAAAAAACATCTGAAACATAATAAATCTTCTTACCACACTTGTATTGACCTGTTCTTCATTACCATCCATCACTGCATCATCAATGCACGTGGACCCTTGCGGAACAGGTTTGTGTTGAGACTGCACCAATTGGGAGAGTGTCGGTTTGGAGCTCACGGTTCTTTTCAGCATCTGGATCTCCGCACCGAGCGACGCTGCTGCTGCGGCCGGCGTACCGACACTCTGCTCCGGCATGCCGCAGCGCGTCCTCCCGCTGTCACCGCCATCCAGGGCTGCGCTGGGCAGATTGGGTTGTGACGAAGAAATCGCTCGGTCCAAACCATTTGGACGTTTCTTTTTAAATATCCAAAACCCACTTTCTTGCTTTCTGTCTTTTTTGCCCAGTTTGGGGCTGCCAGTTAGTTTGGCTCTGCCGTGGAAGGATTTCCACAATCCCCGCTGATGCTGATGGGACGGAGAAACATCATCCATGTCCACTTTCTCTTCCATATGATCTCTGCAGTCTGCTGCTGCGTCCCAGTCAGATGTTTCTGCGAGGTCAATGTTAAAAACATGCAAACCGATGCAAATGGCATTTACTTCAGTGTTGTGCTCAGCAGAACATGTTGAGCGTTAAAACATGTTTGATGCGGAAGTAGAGTGATGGAGAGAGGCAAGTTTCTCCACACCACATCTGCAAACATTCACGGTTTTATAAAAAAGACAGTCCCCCAGCCTGTAATCCTCATCCACGCCCATTTTCTTTTTTAAAAAAAGTTGCCGTTACCCATACTACATTAATACTGCATGCCATGCAGATGTGTTCCTGCCCGCCGAGCTTTTATTTAGGCTACATGCAATTCTGTTGAACTCCTTCTACGCCGTGGTATATGTTAATCTGATAAGACAAAGAATGTACACATGCAAATATGTGTTTTACCACAAAATGAACATGCGACTGCCGCATTACGCACAGCTTACTTGCACAGGTTAGTGGTATTCAGTTCGCTTTTTTGAACTAGAGTAGACCTCTCGTTCACATTCAATTCAAAGACAGCCTTAAAAGAACCAATTGTACTCGAATGCGGGTCGTGTATGGAAGATTTAATTGGTTTGACCTACCGAACGAATACGCCCTCTTTGCTGGGTGTGAGTCTAAACGCGTTCGTGAAAGAACTAATGAACAGGCTCGAGGGGATTTTCTGCTGTAAACATTTTGTAAAATCACTAGTAAACAAACTTAATGGTAAAATGATAGGCTCATTTTGCTTTGTTGTAATTTGTGAGGTAAACGCGTGTGATAAAATATTTCTGGAGTTTCTTAGTAGATTTTTGAATCGTTTCAGTCGACTTTAACGAATCCTCGAGTGAATCGTTGTCTCACTGAACGAATCTTTTGAAAGATTCGAGTCACTGGGATGATTCAAAACCCCCACCTCTAGCACAAAAGCATTTTAGTTTCAACGTACTTTTAACTATTCTTTCAAATTGATATATTTGAATACCAAAATAATATACCATGAAAAGTGAATATGGAAAATTAATGAGATGAGAGTTAAAAGGTTAGTTCACCCAAAAATGAAAATTATTACCCTCATGTTGTTCCACACCTGTAAGACCTTCGTTCATCTTCAGAAAAAACAAAAACAAATTAAGATATTTTTGATAAAATCTGATGGCTCAGTGAGGCCTCCATTGTCAGCAAGATAATTAACACTTTCAATGCCCAGAAAGCTACTAAAGACATATTTGAAACAGTTCATGTGGCGGTTCAACCTTAATGTTATGAAGCGACGAGAATACATTTTGTGTACCAAAAAAACAAAATAAAGACTTTTTTCAGTAAACAAGGCTTTGTTACGTCATAAGTGTTTCGAAACGTTTCGAAATTTCAGTAGTTCACGTGACGTGGCAGTTTGATACACACTCCGAACAACTGATTCAAAACAAAAGATTCGTAAAGCTTCGAAGCTTCATGAAGCAGTGTTTTGAAATCGCCCATCGCTAGATATTGTTGAATAAAGTCGTTATTTTGTTTTTTTGGCACACAAAAAGTATTCTCGTCGCTTCATAACATTAAGGTTGAACCAGTGTAATCACATGAACTGTTTTAAATATGTCTTTAGTAGCTTTCTGGGCATTGAAAGTGTTATTTATCTTGCTGTCTATGGAGGCCTCACTGAGCCATCTTTTTTTCTTTTTTTTTTTATCTTTATTTGTGTTCTGAAGATGAACGAAGGTCTTATGGGTGTGGAACGACATAAGGGTGAGTAATTAATGACAGATTTTTAATTTTTGAACTAACCGTTTAAATGATATAGGGGAGAGTGGGCTGATTTGAGCCACTCCTTGTTTCTAGGCACCCATAAACAAAATTATTTGACTATTTGAAGAGCCATCTATTTTACTCACCCTGTGATGGAGAGAGGCTCATGAAATAATTGGCAATTACATTTATTTGTTTGTTTGTTTTGCTTATGTTCAAGGATTATGTGCTTCTTGTGTCTGACTGTTAGTATGATGTTAGCTCTAAACTGCTGGATTATACAAGTTTGTTCGGTTAATACTTTTAAGAAGTCCATCCATTCCATTATCCAAACCACTTTATCCTTACTAGGTTTGTGGGGAGCTAAAGCATATTGAGCCGCAAGCAGGGAAACACCCTGTATGGATGGCTAGTCCATCACAAGGCTCTTTATTGACTTTCTCTTGCTTTGATATAGCATGAAGTGAAAATGTTCAGTTTAACATCAGCATAATCAATGGCATAATCTACCCCCATGTGGCTAAGCCAAGAGACCACTTACTTATTTTTTGGAAAGCAGTTTATTTTAGATTCAGAGTGATAGCCAAAGATCACGTCCTGAAATGTATGTATATATTTTAGTTGGACACATTACTGTCATACGCTCATTTTAAAGACACTGCAACTAAAAACCGTCTCAACTCACCCCGATCTCCCCCTAATGAGCAATCTAAAAAACATTTAACAATGATGAAAAGATGTACAGATCAGACTGGCTCTACCACAGAGGATGTGTTTATTTTTCAAAGGAATCATGAAATATGACAGATGGTGCATTCATCATGCTCATAGGAATAGCTTGAGTAAACACATACAGGCCATACAAATCAATATCTCAATGCATAAAACCAACAGCAGGTGATATAAAATATGTCAGAGCCTTTTTGCTGATAAAGATTGTCTGATATCTATTTTTATTTTAAATATTATGAAAATTTTGGTGTTTTAGGGCTGGATCTTAAGTCTCAAGTGGCATATTGTAACCTGAATTCTATGAAATTGATTAAAAAAAAATCAGGTTTTTATGTGCAATCGATAAAATAAAATAGACAAAAGGTTTGATCTGGGAAAATTCATACAGTAATCGTGCAATAACTGAAGGGTGCCCTGATAAGTAAATTAATAAACAATGAAAAAAAAATTAAGGTTTAATACTACTGTTTAAAGTGTTTGCTATTATCTACAAACATTGATACTTATTAACTGTGTAAACCTCGTTCAAAATTGAATGACTTTGTTGGTATAGCTGCTTCAAAAGTAGAAATTCACTCAAATAGTTAGTTTTCCACTCAGTGCTCTTGTTTTAAGCATATCGGCACAGACTCACACACACCAATAGCTAAAAAGTATTTTAAAAAATGGGATAAAAACAGGTCACAAAAAAAACAAAAAAAAAACAAGACAGAACATTTGCCATGTCTACTGTCAATAAAGCAGTCTCTGCCATGGAAACAGTCATACAGCATCACATGGACTGTACAAAGTGTGAAAACTAACAAATCACTAAATCTTTTAGCCTTACTAAATATTTCAACTTGGAGCCTGGTTTTAAATATCAGGCTCAGAAGTAACCCTGTTAACCGCAGTGCTAGACACATGCATTCATATTTGTGTATTGTGTTTTAACATACAAATACATACATTTGTTTATTTCTTTCACTACTGCATATCCTTCAGTGTGATGTTAAAGTGTTATGTGTCCGCTTGCATACAAGCAGAAGTATAATCGGCCATTTCTGTGCAGGTTCGGCATTCACAGGTCCTGTTCATGCATCTGTTGTTGCATTTTTTGAAGCATCTCCTGCATCCTCCGCAACTGTAAGAGACAAAGTGAACAATTTTAGGCAGAAATACAAAAATAACATTTTCCTGACTAGTATTGTGCTCAGTGCCACATTTAAAAAGTTAGAGTTAGGGCAGCACAATGTATCATTTTAGCATCGATATTGCGATGTCAAGTATCGTAGTTGATCTGTGATCCGTACGGACCAGGCACCAAGGTTCGAAATGTAAGTGATTCTCAGATTACAACCATCACAGAGCAAAAGTTTTAGGTCATGTCAGTTTAAACACTCAAGCGATTTTAAACCATTTGAGAGCAAGATGACATGAAAAAGAACTCAATTCGGAACTCACACGCTGTTTTCGAACACCGAATTCTGTTCTCTACGACGTCTATTTGTGCTTGAACGGACACATACATGCAAAATTGTGTCAAAATGCTTTTCTTGGTGAGTATCCTCATAAACACAGTTAGTTGCTTATGGCTTATGTGAACGTAAACAATTGAGACAGAAAACGGATGTGTATCATTTTATAGGATCCGTGTGTTCCGTTCGGTCATAAAGTGACAAGCCTAATATTCCTGCTGCTGTCTGAGTCATTCATGTTAATCAAGCAACAAAATACAAAGAGAAAATCACTTTCACACATTAACAAAGAATAATTATACTTAATTTATACAGTGAAGACTATGCAGTTATTTTTAAATTTAATTATTACATTTCTAAAAAACACAAAGCTTCATTTATTTCATTTGTAAGTTTGTTCTGTTGTATTTATCTGTGCTTATAATTTGTATATTTTCAGATTCACTTCACAAAATCACATCAATCATTCTCTAGAATGATCGATTCTTTTCATATCGCAATATATATCACAGAAAAATGAAATATCGCAATGTTAGTTTTTTTCAATATCATGCAGCCCTAGTTAGGAGTTAAGAAATTAAATAATTAAGCAGAACAGCTGACCTCTTCATCCTTCATCTTTATCAGCTTTTCTGTCTCTACGTCAGGCGTGGACAGCGGTAGTATCGGGATGGGACTCTCCACGCGATTATCCTGGGTCAGTTTGCTTATGAAAACAGAACAAGTGAACTCAAAGCATCTTTTCCTAATATGTTTAGTAAGATATTTGGAAAAGCTATTGTGACTTACCTTGTCATTTGCTGTATGCACTGCGCCCTGTAGTTTTCATAGTGCACGTCACACGTGATGTCCTTTAGGTCGTGCATGTGTGAGCGAATCAACATGGTCCTCAGCTTGACGAAATCACAATGGGACTGATTCTCCACTGTGATAAAAAAGTATGCACACAAATCTGCTTTACTAGTCTTAATTTCTACACATGTATGCTTATCAGTACAGAGTTTGAATCATGTAAATTTTAGATATTCAAGCACAGATCCGTACTGACCTTCCACAATGCCCCATGGGTAAAGTCTCCCTCTCACCCGCTGACCTTTGACCTCCACTATCGTGTTGCTTCCAATCACAGCAAATGGAGTGCTCTCCTAAAAGCACAAAACATAGAGATTTATATTTATTACTTTTAATACTTTTAAAACTTTCTAAAAAACTACTGACAAAAACACTTTTTTTTCGCAATTGCGAGTTTTCATCACGCAATTTGGACTTTTTTTCTCATAATTTTGAGATATAAACAATTGCGAGTTATAAAACCAGAATTGCATGATATAAACTCGCAATTGTTACTTTTTTAGAATTGTGAGCTTATATCTCACAGTTCTGACATTATAACATGCAATTGCAAGTTTATATCATGCAATTCTGACTTTATAACTTGCAATTCTGAGATATAATTCCGCAGTTACTTTATTTCATGGCGGAAAAAAACTTCCATAAGTTTTAAATAGTCGTCAATAGAGAAAGTTTTTCTTTTTTGATTATTTTCTGCAAAATGTGCCAGAGGTGTAGTTACAGCATCTACCAGCAGGGGTTAACTGGGTCAAACTAACCAACCAGCTTTGTTTCACTAATTATTACAAAGAACTGTTTTCTATTTGAGTATATTTAGGGGTTTAAGCACGTAGTGCTGAAACCCTATTGTAATTGTAAGGATTTTTATTATTTTTCTTATGCCTTAAAACTGATTGGGCAGCCCAAACCGTAAGGCCGAGAGACTTGAAACTCTGTCAGAGGGTAGTAGACATGCTTGCTACTTAGATACCCGGACTCGTCCAAATCGGCCTTTAGGTGGCGCTACAGCTATCAAAAATGCAAAATCGCGATTTAATTTCCGCAAGGAAAAATTTTCCACCATTTTGAATTCTGTCCAAAACCTACTTTTGCGAGCTAGTCCTAGGTTTTTCGCCCGATCGGAACCAAACCAGTGCATAAAGATTCTCTGGAGTCTGAATATCAAAAGTTATCAAAAAAAAGTTAAAATTCGATTCACGGTCACTAAGGGGCGCAAAAACTTTCCAAATGGGCGGAGCCACTTTTACTAAAATGTCTATAACTTGTGAACAAAATTAGATATTTTCACCAAACTCGGTACACATGTGTAGGGGCTCAATCTTTGGTCACAATAAAATCATGTCGATTGGACACTAGGTGGTGCTATAACTTAAAAAAACAGTTTTGCAACCGTTAGTCCGAATGACTTGAAATTTGGCATGCAGTGTTTTGGTCCAAGGGGGCATGATATTCTTTGAGCACATTGGCGTATCTCGAAAAGCATGGCTGCCATCGGCCAATAAATTTTGAGCACCTATTAGACTAGGTTAATGGAGCCCGATCGGAACGAAACCAAAGAAAGAAATCAAAATTGGCACTAGTTGGCACTAACAACCCTCTGTAATCAAGTGGCGTTTCACAGATCCACACAATATGCATATCATTTGATAGATCTCCTCATTATGAACAACTTTGCCGCAAGAAACAATGCTGTCAATCAAATTGTTCATTAATTATTCGCAAATATGTGAAAAAAATACTTTTGCGAACTAGTCCCTGGTATTTTGCCCGATCGGAACCAAACCAGTCTAGGACAATTCTCTGGACTCTCTAGATCAATAATTATCGAAAAAAAGTTGAACTTTACCCTTTGGGTAAAGGGTAACAGGGTCATTTAGAAAATGGGTGTGGCTAGATAGACCCAAAAGCCTATAAATCCTAAAAGAAAACTCAGAACTTTACGGAATTAAGTGAGCACATGCAGCATATGACTCTAAAGAAGCATGCCAACTTTTATGGAGATTGGACTATAGGTGGCGCTATAACTGTTAAAAAGCTTTACAAACCATATATTTTCAATGGTAAATTGCCTGTTTTGGCTAAAAATGGTCTGTTCCTTCAATAATTTAAGTGGGTATATGCTTGCTAAATAAAACATAATATCTTTTTACACATTTGTGCTTCAAAGGCTTAAATGCTTGAACCCCGATAAATGCTGCTTGCAGCTTTAATTTAAACTGTAATTTATTCCTGTGATCAAAGCTGAATTTTCAGCAACATTACTCCAGTCTTCAGTGTCACATGATCTTTCAGAAATCATTTAATATGCTGATTTGCTGCTCAAGAAACATTTATGATTATTATCAGTGTTGCTTAATATTTCTGTGGAAACTGTGATACATTTTTGAACCCCTTGATGGAGGCAGCTCACTTAGTCAAACAATAATGGTTTTAATCTGGCATGGACCTTATAAATGTCAGCCTTGGCTGGAACAGAAAACATCATCGTCTTGAGTCATTAAGTACTCAAGCATCCATTTATGAATCATAACACCGACCTTCAGCTCTCGGTCCTGTTGCTTGAACTCCTCGTCCTCATCGGAATCACAGTCTGGGAACTGGTACACTTTGATTCCGAACTTCTCGATCTCCTCCCTCACCTTGAGTAGAAGGATAAAAAACATTCGTTACGTCAGAAGCCTTGACACGATTAAGCAAGGGCGCGGTGTGCGTATGAATGTGAACAGAGTGTGTGCATGTATAAACAGACTGAGGTTGAGGTGGATCGGCTTTACCCTGTCCTTCATTTTCCTCATCTCCGCTGGCGTCAGACAGTCAGCCTTGGAAATGAGTGGAACCACGTTCACCTTGTCCTGCAGCGCCTTCATAAACTCCACATCCACGGGCCGCAGCCTGAGAGGAGAGCAGAGACAGTGAGTGGGCTTATGCGGTCTGAGATGCTTTATTTAGTTTGCTTTCAAAAACGAGGCATTTACACTACTGTTCAAAGGTTTGGGGTTGGTAAGATTTTTTAGTGGTTTTGAAAGTAGTCTCTCATTCTCACAGTAAAATACAGTAACAACAGAACTATTATGAAATATTATTATAATTTAAAATAACTAAATATTTGAGTAATTTATTCCTGTGATCAAAGCTGAATTTTCTGCATCGTTACTCCAGTCTCCAATGTCACATGATCCTTCAGATTCATTCTAATATGCTGATTTGCTGCTCAACAAACATTTATTATTATTATCAGTATTGAAAACAAATGTGCTGCTTTGTATTTTAATTCAAAAGAACAGCATTTATTTGAAATATAATTTTTAAACATTATAAATGTCTTTACAGTCACTTGATTAATTTAATGCATCCTTGCTGAATAAAAGTATTCATTTCTTTAAAAAAATCGTACTGACCCCAAACTTTTCAATGGTAGTGTATATTTAAATTCATCGATCGTAATAGAGATTGATTTACAGTAATGTTCACAACACAAAGATCTAATATATATATATATATATATATATATATATATATATATATATATATATAGTGAGTCAGTCATTCATTCATTAGATTCATTCAAACGACTGATTCATTCAGGAGTGAAGAAAATGGTTCTCTTTATGAATGGTCCATTGAATCATTGGTTCACCCAATTTTTTTCAAAATGCGGATTCAGAAATGAAACGCTGCTGTGTTTTTATACTTTCGTTGGAAAAACTGAGCAAAACAGACACTATTTTGTCTAAAATAACACAATATTCATTTTTTATTTATTGAACTGTTGCATAAAATCAGTATCACATTTGCACTCGTGCTTCTGGACAGAAAAACAGAACTTGTGTGATATTGCGCTTGTTACTCATGTGATATAGCTTAACTATATCATATAATGTAAATATTAGACAAAAAATCAACCGGGCATTTTTGCACCATATCTGGAATTTTAGATCTGGGACAGGGCAAGTGTGTTAAATGTGTTAATAATTTTAATGTGTTTTTTTTTTTACCGTAATTAATTAATCTAGTTAACATGTTAAATCAATAGCCCTAATATATACATTATATATATATATATATTAGTAGCAGAGAGTCAGGGATGTATTACCCATGGCCAAATGGAGGGATGAAGTATAAGCAGCAGTGGACACGATTATCCTGGATGTTCTTCCTGTTCAAGCCGCTTTCATCCCGAAAATACTGTTCAAACTGCTGGTCAATATAGTCAGTAATGGCCTTCCAGCTGAGGATTAAGACGAAAGAGTCTGATTAGCAGAAAAACTACCAATAATTTACTTAACTAATCTGTGGTAAACTCTAAGTACATACCTCTCCATATTATTGACAGCGTCTCCAAAGCCTGGTGTGTCTACAATGGTCAGTTTCAGCTTGACGCCCTTCTCCTCAATGTCAACGGTGTGTTTGATGATCTCCACAGTCTGATTAATGCGCTCTAATAAAAAAAACACGTATTTTAGGAAGGAATGATGTGTCTTTTAGATGACACTATGTGAATTGCAGTAAAATCTGAAAGCATGTGAGCAGAAATATACCTTCAGCATTCAGTAGTTTCCTGTCCTTGTACAGATCTGTGAGGAACAAGCTGTTGATCAGGGTGGACTTTCCAAGACCAGACTCCCCTGAAAAAAAGGAGTTTAAAGAAATACACAGGTTAGTGCGCAGGTTTTCAAACTGGGGTCCGGGGAATGCTAGGAGGTCCAAGGAAAAGTCTAAAGAAAAACTGTAAAAATGTAAAAATAAATCATTTAAAAAATAAGATTAAACTAAATAAATGAACTGAATAAAATAAAACTATATGTCTATGTGGTTTCTAAGTGGATCATTTAAGACAAACCATGTGCAAATTCATAAACATATATGGCTGAACTAAACCAGTATTTCCACTTGCCATTGTGCAGTGTTTACTACTGTAAAGTTGACCTAGTGGATCTCTGAGCTGGTGTGAGTGAGTGGAGGCGGGGCTAATTTGCATATTCATGGTTCCACATATACTAAATGAAGCAAGGGTGTCGAGTTACATTTAAACTATTTTAAGGCATGAAGAACTTTTTTCACAAGAAAGAACATTTACATATGTCATTTTGGTGATCAAAAATTAGTTTTAAGGGATAAAATTATTGACTACAGGGGGACTTTAATATTTTGAGTTTTATTTTTATATTTTTAGAGTTCATTTTAATTCAAATTTTAGTAATTTTGTAAATTTTTTATATTTCTGTTTAGCTTTAAATTTATATTTATTTCCGTTTAGTCATTTTAATAATTGAACTTTAACTAATTTTATTTTAAGGGAACGTTTTTCAAGTTTTTTGAAGTCAGCGTGAAGCGAAAGTTGCAATAATCTTTTCTTCTTCTCCATTGTGACATATATCCGAGTGAAACGGCTTCTCGAATGAATAAAAAATGTAGGACGGGACTTGATTTTGTCTATCAGGAATTGATTGGCTCATTGGATGGTTGTGGTTTGCTATTGGTCGATCTCATGTGAGTGACAGGTTGCCCCGCCCTCACACCAGTGAACATCAGAGAAGAGATGTTGCTGCAAGAGGAAGTGCAATTTTCAGTATTTTGATTCAACATTACGAGGGCACATGAATTAAAAAACTAAATAAATAATGATGTGCACAGGTAAATAATTTATAGAAATACTGCAATATTGCATAAAATATGTTGATTTCATGGTGACATGAAGTTTTTCATCTAATATTTATGTTTTATTTCAGCTTTGTTTCAGTTAAGGAAAACAATATTGAATACTTCTCATTTTTGCTTTAGTTCACAATAACAACACTAGTGATAAGGAAACTCACCTGCCACCATGAGTGTGAAATCAAATCCTTTTTTGACCGACTTCCTGTGAACCTGGTTTGGGAGGGTGGCGAAGCCGACATACTCTTTTTCCTGAAAGATTGAATTACAATGGCATTATTTAATAATACAGTGCTAATACTACCACATTCATTTCCAAATCAAAACAACTGTACAGTATGCAAAAAGCGGACATCGGCAAGCCAAATCATGTGATAGCTGAAGGGATAAAAATGAATCCAAGCGCCCCACCCCCAACCTTCACCGCCAGCCTGATGTACGCCACACTCGCTACATTACTAGGGCAATCCCAGAATTCCTGCCATGTTTCATTGTGCTTAGAGAGTCTATGCGGGAGCGGTCATGCCTGAAGGCCTCACAGTCCATATTTACAATATTACATAATTTATCCTATTATATAAAACCTTTCTGCAGTCATATACAATCGTTATGCTTGGTTTGCATCACTAATATGCAAAATTTGCCCTGTTTATTGGTCCAATTAATCTCCGAGAGCATGCAAATCTGTAGGAAAGGACTGCTTTTACCTGCTGTGCAGGACTGAATGAAACTAAAACACAAATACATTAAGATACAATAGACTCTCCTGCTTGACTTCATCTCAAGGATTGTTTGGCCTGTCTGAATCTCGCTAAGTGTGAGAGGTTTATCCTCACCTAAGGCCATGGATATTGGATTTTGCTTTCATGCACAGCTGGCGACAGTCTCAGTCACCGGAAACCATGTGCATGCATTCGTGGGCGTTCACAGAGAAACAACACAAGAAATGAATCGGATGTTTCCTAGCAGAAAGAGGCATTAGCGTTATTTTCATCAGTCGTCCCCCAGATTGACTGACACTTCGCCCTCAGGCTCTCTCATACGGAGAGCCAAGTGTACATTTAGACATTTTCTAAGCCAGTGCACTGTAAGCCACATGAACATCAGCTGAACATGAACATTTATCATGTTTTCTAAGATTTGAAGAAGAATTTGAAATCAGAGAATACAAAATTACATTACAAAAATGAAAAAAAGGCCTATAGTAAATTGAATTAATTTTGAAAATATGATGTTCATAATTAAAAGAACTAGGCCTACATAGTACATTTCACCTTGTAATTTAGCCTAAAGGAAAAGATTATTTAGATTTTTTGCATTGTGACATTATTTCTCTCCCAATTCTCATGTGCGTCACATGCGACGCGACGCGATAAAAGGTAGCCTATTGGTTGGAGTTTTTGTACTAACCTGGAACAACAACACAAAGTATGGCAATGATAATCTCAGGTACTGTTTATGTGCTTTTTTTTTAATGTTAAACATCTAATGTGAGTTTGAATATTATTTTGTGTGGTTTTTTTATAGGCTACTGAAATCAAAATAATTCACCTCAGATCTTCAAAATAAATAAAAGGATACAATAATGCTCAAACTGTCAACACATTGTGAACAGACAAGTGTATTCTATGACAAAGACTGTTCAGTAACTCAATATGTATTTTTAATAATGTTAAAATGAAGTGTAATATTCATGAGTTTGATTATGTACTTATTCATTTCTTTGGAGAGTTTGCCGAGAGCCCGCCCACGCGCTCTTCTGATTGGCTGTGATTTTTGATTGACTTTATCGTCTGGTGCGATCAGACAAATTGTTTGTCGCTGGAATCTTATCGCATCGCGTCTGTTTTAGTGTCACAATGCAAATAATCTAGTTTGCAATAAAATATAATTCATTTTCTTTCAGCAAAATGCACTTGATTACTTTTCTATTGGGTGTTGGAGGTGGAATATGGCCTGTCTCTGAGATTCACACATAGCCTATATAATTAAAAAAAATAGTTAATGTAATTAGATTCAGCGACATTTAATGAAAACTTTAAGATAGTAGCTGATGGAATCGTCCTCATTGTTCTCAAATGATGCAATGGATGTAGTTTTCCTGCTGCTTAACAGTGAGCATGAAATGTGGGACACTGAAAGCAGGCAGTGAGGATTAGTTTCATGCATCTCTAAAAATGGACTGCATCCATGAATTTGATGGAAGAGACATTTGCAACCCTTAAATGCCTTATCAAATATACAGAATATGATATTTAGTGTTCATTCTTACTCTCCTAACCAAACAGATGTAGATGGAAGCTGTAAGTGATGCAGGACCTCTATTCATAGCAATGTCCCAGAAATATGTGCAGCATGCTCACAGATGTGGATCAGCTCATAGAAATGCAGCACACTATTTATATAGATGATTACAGACAATAAAGCACGCTTACCTCTGCATCCTCTGTTGTGTGATGTGAGACGCCCGCAGCAGGTGAAGGATGCAGACGCCCATTCAAGCGATGAGAAATCCATGATTGATTGCAAACAAACATATTACATTCCCGTTATATCTTGCTGTTATTCCAGCCACATACCATTAATTCATCACCTATCTTACCTGATTTCACCGTCCGGCTCTTATACCTGGCGCTGCTCGTCATCCCGACTGCTCTTGGAACGCGAAATTCCAAATCGTAGTATGGAGAAGGCTTGCTCATTAATATTCATTAGCCCAGCCTTCTCTATTGGACGGTCATCAATGAATTATTAATTATAGTCTAGAGCTATTGGATGGCAACCGCTCAACGGCAGCATTGCGTAATTAATATTCATTAGAAGAGATTTAGCCGTAGAAGGATTAAATTTTTTCCATTTGAGAAACAGCTGGAGTAAATATGATGCTGCCGGACGTGGAGGGGAACGATCTTCTAATTAGCCAAACTATTTTTTATGTGGTTTGTCTTCAAATAGAGCCTACTATTTGCAAATAGGCTAATATAAAAAATGATAATAAATCCATATTTACATTTAAAAAAATACCATATGATTTATAAAACCTTGGTGACCGTCCAATAGAAAAAGCTGGGCTAATGAATATTAATGAGCAAGCCTTCTCCATACTACGATTTGGAATTTCGCGTTCCGAGAGCGGATGTTTATTTATTAATAAATAAACAGACAGTAATACTGGCAGTCTTATTCATTTAAAAACGTTAAAGGAAAATACACCTCCAAACTGACCTATAATTCGATATACCTAGTGTTAGCTACTGTATTTAATTCTTTAATTAAAATATAGAATAATAATAATAATACAAAAATAAACAATTATTCCTTCTTTAAAGCATTTGCCCATTTCTTTATTAATAAAATATGTTATTTATTTATTTTTATTTAAATTTACGCAATTATTTCTTAATTTTGAATTAATATATTGTAAAATTATAGATTATAAGTGGTATATATAAGTCTTATATACAGTTCTGATGTTGTTTCAACACAGAGACGCATGGTGGCAGTATACCGTCATATCCAGCCTCGGCTCCTACTCCATAATGGTTTGAATGGATGCATGTGAGACAGCCTTTGAGTGCTCAAATGAACCATTATAGGTCATGTATGTATTCTCATGTATTGTGTACAGCGTGGAAAGGAAGATGTCTGGAGAGCAACACAATAGTGAGACCCTGCTCTGTAAATACTGCTCAGGAAACCGTGTGACAGGCTATAGGGAATTGTTCCTTTTTGTGTCAGAAACAGAGCGGTTTATTTACTCTAAAAACACCTCGAAGTCCGCTTAAATTAGGAGCATGCTGACATTGTGACTTTGTTGGAGAAAAAACGAAGTAGGCCAGTAATGATAATGAATGTGGCCTGTATTCAAGAGAAATGTCCTCTGAACATTTGAAGTTTGAGGAAATATTGTTGATATATGTATGCCAATTTACATTGCATGCAGATTAGTCAGGATTTAGTCAAACTATACATTTCTAACGCATGATGTCATAGGCAACGCATGGACACGTCTGTGTTCTGGTTAAAATTGCTTATTTCTCTGGATTTAAACTTTCTTGGAAATATTTGGGATAACGTAAGTGTAAGTCCACAAAATATATAACATTGTTCTAGTGGTTCTTGGATATTTTAATCCAAAACTCTTACATACTGTGCCTTTAAGAGAATAGCATTTATTTCATATAAAAAAATCTTTTGTATATAAATGTCTTTATATACAACTTTATGCATACTTTCTAAATGAATTAATATACTGTATGAATTTCTAGCCAACAAAAACCTTTTGAATGGTATGCATTATGAAAAAGTGTGAAATTCATAAGCATTGTGGATTTCATCTGTTGTTGCAATGAAAAAGTCTTATCAGACCAGACATTTGCATATAGCTTTAAAGGTGCCTTAGAATCAAAAATTGAATTTACCTCGGCATAGTTGAATAACAAGAGTTCAGTACATGGAAAAGACATACATTGAGTCTCAAACTGCATTGTTTCCTCCTTCTTACGTAAATCTCATTTGTTTAAAAGACCTCCGAAAACAGGCGAATCTCAACATAACACAGACTGTTACGTAACAGTCAGGATCATTAATATGTACACCCCCAAAATTTGCATATGCCAGCTCATGTTCAAGGCATTAGACAAGGGCAGCCAGTATTAACATCTGGATCTGTGCACAGCTGAATCATCAGACTAGGTAAACAAGCAAGGACAATAGCGGGGGGCGGGGGCAGAGAGCGTGTGATTTTAAAGGGGCCGCCCGCTGAATCGGTGCATAGTTAATGATGCCCCAAAATAGGCAGTTAAAAAAAACAATAAAAAAAAAAAACCTATGGGGTATTTTGAGCTGAAACTTCACAGACACATTCAGGGGACACCTTAGACTTATATTACATCTTGTAAAAACTGGTTCTAGGGCACCTTTAATTGACCTAAAGTTAAGAGTCAAACATGTTTATCTGTTATATTTTTCAGTGGCGCCAGAGTCAGCCCCATAAAGCATACTGAAAAACGAGAGACACAACTAAACGATCTGTGGTGTGTAATCAGCTCATTATCCTCAGAGTTTCTGTTGTGTTATTGGTCTGACGAAAGCTGATAGTTATAAACAATGGTGCAACAAAACAAAAACATCATAAACACAGAGAGGCAGCGCTCCTCACAATCACATGCGACCACACAAGCGCAGGGGCAAACCGGAGGAAAACAATGATGGGAAAATCCTGTAGAAACAGTGAAATAATCCAGCTGCTCACCACAGTCACCTTCCTGTGCTTCAGTGCTGGTTAGACAGCAGCCAAACAATCAATGCGGCACGCTGCAATTACCAAGCCTCTGTTCACTCCACATCTGAACAATCACAGCCCAGCTATTTGGCAGTCACACATGCATTGTTGTTGTATTTTCATTCTTCAATAGCCTTGCTAATATACAGTTCAGTTTCTTAATTGAAATCATGGCTCTGATGTCATCATGCTTTCCCTTTATTTCATCCAAGTATTTACAAACAGTTTCTCTTTCCCTGGAACTAAGGCCATTGCTGCCAAGCTTTGTTGCATCCATCAAAAATGTTTAAAAATGTTTGTCTTTTAAATATATATCACTAGATATGGCTCGAGACCCTTAAGGCCCATTCACAACAAGAACGATAACTATAAGGATAAAACTTTATTGGCGTCTACACTAATGCTAATGTTCTATTTTTTATAAGCCTGCATCGGGACATATCAAACAGCTCCTACCCTTTTGTAAAATATTCCAGGATTATTCTCCTTATAGTGGACTTCAATTGGCTCTAAATGGTTGAAGGTCAAAATTATAGTTTCAGTTTCAGTGCTGCTTCAAAGGGCTTTAAATGATACCAGACGAGGAATAAGGGTCCTTCCCTATTCAGCTTATGGAAAAAACGGAACTGGTGCCACGTTCGAATACTTGAATAGGGAAGGTTTAGGACATAAAGCGTAAGCTCTTTGAATAATACGGAAGGCGGTCTGGCTGAAGCACTTGCGAGGTGATCATTTATGTTTATAAAGTATATACTTTTTTTTTTTTTTTTAGAAAATGGCCAATCGTTTCTCTAGATAAGACCCTTATTCCTCGTCTGGTATCATTTAAATCAATTTGAAGCTGCACTGAAACTGTAATTTTGACCTTCAACCGTCTGGAGGCCATTGAAGTCCACTATAATGAGAATAATCCTGGAATGTTTTCATCAAAAACTTTAATTTCTTTTCGACTGGAGAAAGAAGGACATGGACATCTTGGATGACATGGGGATGAGTAAATTATCAGGAAAATTTTATTCGGAAGTGAACTAATTCTTTAAGAAGAATCACAAGCGGAAGTGTTGTAAAATACATGAAGACTGTTTTTTTATAGGCTTTATAGACAGCTTGAGAGTGACTCTTGAAGGACCAGCACCACATCCTCTTGTACCACTGTTTGAAGAATTTATCTTCCAGAATCTGGCAGTAAGTTTTGGGAGTTCATGTTTAGTCCATCTCTGCAAAACAGACTTCAGGGTAGGAGATGGACTAAAAAGAACTCCCAAAACTTATTGCCACTGTCCAATCAATGTCCAATGGTCATGCCTTAACTGCAATTTCTAGTATTGCATCCTTCTCATAGGCATTTGATAATTTTTTACTTTTCAGTCCGAGTTAAATCTATTTTTTGGCCCATTTTATCTGTAAAAGAAAACCCGCCTAATAATTATGCACACCTGAATATAAGGCGTTTTTCATTTTCAGCCTTCATGAGCAATTATATATCACTTGATCACAATGATTAAATATAAAATTAATAGTAGTTATTAAGATTAATGTGGTTTGGAATTGGTAAGATGTGCCTGGGGAAAAAAACAACTTTCCTACACTGTAAAAAAAATCCCAGTAAAATTTACGGTAAAAAACTGGCAGCGTGGTTGCCAGAACTTTACGGTAAAAAGTACAGTAGCACCGTAAAAAAAAATCTGTTAAATTTACGGTAAAATAATGTATTTCATTAACTGATATAATGTTTATTTACCAACTTAATGAAGTACTAATATCTGTTTTGTACCTTTATAATACACTGCCAGCCACCAAACACAGTGGTGATAAGAGTCACATGATGAATCAAAGTTCCTCACAAGCAGATTTTCCACAAGCTGAGAAGGACAACACTAACATATAGAAGGTGCACACAGTGTCATTCAAACACACACTAAACACCATCATGGTAACATGCATGAAATTTTAAAAATGCAATAAACATTAATTTAACAACATTAGATAACATAAAACCCTAACGTACATAACTAATTAGAAAAAAATTTGAAAAACTAAGAAGAAACAGAGTTATTTCAATGAAAATATATCAAATGTGAAGTGTCACGCAGGGAATTGTGGAATGTTAATTTACGTTTTTTTCACTGTAAATTTTACAATGAATTGTTATTTTTCACTTCTTTGAATTTAACAGTATTTTACCGTAAAATTACATTAAATGTACCGTTAGATCTATTACAGTTATTTACCGTAGTACGGAAACTTTCTGTAAACCAATTGACAGTTTTTCACCGCAGCATTTTTACAGTCTTTTACTGTTAAAATTACGGTCATTTTTTACAGTGTAACTAATCATTCTGCACAAACTCTATAGTTATCGTTCTTGGTGGAACGGATTTTTTGTCTATTTCATCTATTTTGTCACTCATTTTATTATTTTTATAGTTTTACATTTACTGTTGCTCATTGAAATTTCACAGGAGAAATGTAGTCATTGCACTTGAATCCACATGTTCGTGCTTTGCGTGATAGCGAAAAAGTTCTCCTACACAGATTTCACTCATGTTCAAGTTCCCAAATTCACCACCAGAGCCGTAGCTAGCATATCAAAATCGTGTTATGGGGGTGGGGGTTTGAGTTTGGTGAGCAAGAAAATGCCGCAGCCATGTACAATGTTGCAAATATTATGAAAAAGTAATGTGAGGGGCTGTACAGTTCCTTTATGACTGTACAGGAAGTGGCCTCAGTCTTAAAAGATGACGAGTGATCTCACGATTGATAGGGAAAATGGCTCTGGAAGTTTGAAGGAAACAGTGAGTCAGATGAGTGAATTTTCACTGCTGTGAGGGGGCCAGTAAGAACCAGTTTGCCCTGGGGGCATAAAAAAGTAATTCCCAGTAAAATATTGGACAAAACCATGGTCATACTTGTGCAATGATCAGGGCCGTAGCTAAAATCATGTTCTGGGGCAGGGAGCGGGTGGACATTATGGAACCTGGTAGCTGTGAATACTAATAAGCTCCACACAAAACATATGGACTTGTGCCAGTTGCAGTGACGCTGAAGAACCTTATTTGTTTCTGTTTAGAACGCCTCAAAGTGCTCCAAGAAACACAACGTACCACAGGATGGGCATGGAAGCTTTCTGAACGTTTCCTCCAATGGACAGCAACTACTGAGTCTCACAATAACTTTGTTTGGCATCTCAGGAACACATAGGGTTTGTGTTACGCATCCATACAATGGCTCATTAAAGGTGGCTCGAGCTCTGCACCACCTCGGTAAAGATGCCTGGCACATTGCAGGAAACGTTTATTGTTCTGTACAAGCTGTTTCCTTGTTTCTCTTCTCATGACGAACAACTGAAGCAAGGCGGGTGGGAGCTAAGGCAACCGTTACTTTCTGTTCATGTAAAACCCAATTCAAACTGAAAGCTGGCAATGATTTTTTTACATAATGAAAAATAGCAATAAAAATAGTAACATTAGTTCAGAAATGTAAATGCTGGAATGTGCAATATGGTTATGAGTGAGTTAAGCCCTGTCAGAAAATATATATTTTTTTCAATTTTAAGTTTAATTGTATAGAAAATAGAATTAATACAACACATTTAATGTGATTGTGATGTTCTATAACAAAATGAACATCAAAAGTAGGTCTTTATAATCAAGAATTGCTTTAGACATTTTATTTAATTTACAAATTTGTAAGAAAACTAAAGAAATTGAATAGTCAGCTTATCCAATTTCCAGCAAATTTAATGCCCTTTCTCCAGAAACTGGGATTTTGCAGGAAAATGCTACAACCATGTACAACAATATTTTGAAAAGGTAATGTGAGGGGCTGTACAGTTCCTTTATGACTGTACAGGAAGTGGCCTCAGTCTTAAAAAATGACGAGTGATCTCACGATTGATAGGGAAAATGGCTCCGGAAATTTGAAGGAAACAGTGAGTCAGATGAGTGAATTTTCACCGCTGTGAGGGGGCCAGTAAGAACCAGTTTGCCCTGGGGACATAAATGAGTAAATCCCAGCAAAATATTGGATAAAAAGGTGGTCATACTTGTACAATGTCTGCAAACACTGCTTTATATGAAGTACTTGACTCACAATTTCCTTCAGAAATGACAATATTAATGTACAAGATACAATCAGACCTGCTTCCTGGTGATAACTGGAAATGGATATAAACTTCATTACTGCACTTGAGGAACACATTGTAAAACTCATTTTGTAATATAGCCAGTTTATAAACTGGAAATCATTAAAATGACTCATGAAGGATGGGTGGATGAAGTACTTCATGACTCTTAAAGTTTGGCATTTGCTTATTCCAATGTGCAATTTTGAATATAAACAAAACTCCCATTGGCATAAATCACCTTGAAGCGCCAGCCTGCATATTTCACAAAATCATTGTTTAAAGGCAATTTGTTTTATAAACATTTTTGTTATACTGGTTTAAACTGTCTTCACATCCTGATAGCAATCAATAATAGAAGTGGTCTTAATTAAAAATAAATAAATAAATAAAAATTAAAAAAATTACATATATCTTCTGTGGAAGTCTCAGGACCAAAAAATGTTCAACCAATCGATGCGATACAACATCCTACCTGCCTGTCAACATATGTTTTTCATACCTCCACACACCTGCTCGTGCATACACCACATGTTCTGTAAGGCTATACAGAGTTGTAGACAGATTTTTGCATTTCTATGTCAACACTATCAACGGCAAAATGAATCTGTAGTATACGTGGTCCAAGTCTGAGTTGTTTATGTTCATTATTATTGTAATGTTATGTGCTTTGAGACATGAGGTAATTTAAAGGTGCCATCGAACGTTTTTTTACAAGATGTAATATAAGTCTAAGGTGTCTCCTGAATGTGTCTGTTGCAGCTGTTTGACCAGATGGCCAGCTCTAGGAAGGGTTCTGGTCGTCCCAAACCTCTTCCATTTAAGGATTATGGAGGTCACTGTGCTCTTAGGAACCTTAAGTGCAGCAGAAATTTTTTTGTAACCTTGGCCAGATCTGTGCCTTGCCACAATTCTGTCTCTGAGCTCTTCAGGCAGTTCCTTTGACCTCATGATTCTCATTTGCTCTGACATGCACTGTGAGCTGTAAGGTCTTATATAGACAGGTGTGTGGCTTTCCTAATCAAGTCCAATTAGTATAATCAAACACAGCTGGACTCAAATGAAGGTGTAGAACCATCTCAAGGATGATCAGAAGAAATGGACAGCACCTGAGTTAAATATATGAGTGTCACAGCAAAGGGTCTGAATACTTAGGACCATGTGATATTTCAGTTTTTCTTTTTTAATAAATCTGCAAAAATGTCAACAATTCTGTGGTTCTCTGTCAATATGGGGTGCTGTGTGTACATTCATGAGGGAAAAAAAAAGTGTACTTAAAGGATTTTAGCAAATGGCTGCAATATAACAACAAGTGAAAAATTTAAGGGGGTCTGAATACTTTCCGTACTCACTGTATGTAAAATTACAAAAAATAATCTGTAATTATTACAATAATAAAACAGTTATATGATAAAACATAAAATTGAAGTAAAAACTCCTTATTTAAATAAAGCTGAAAACACTGTCACTTGACTGGCAGCAACAGAACATTAAACACTAACATATCGGTCTCTCAGCATCTTCACTTAAAATAGTAATGTTTGAAGTCACTGTTATGGAGGTAAGCTCTTGATTTATTGGGCTCTTGACCCTTGACTTCTTAACTTTAATGTTTCTCTGGCTGCTGTTACTGTGTGTTTCTGAAGCACATTTATTATAGCAAAAATTGCATTCTGGTTAGATGAAATTGATTACTTATTGATGATTCAGTCATCGTGCAGTGGTCAGATTCAAAGAGATTTACATTTTGCAGAGTGTGATTTAGGATATTTTTGGTTTGGCAGATGCTTCTGCCAGTCATTTTAATGATCTTTAAGCGTTATTTTCATTGATTTCACCCTGTGCTGCCAGATTTAATGTTGTAGATTAATAGTGTGGGCCCTGTGTGGGCTAACTGAGGGCTGCCCATGCAGGACCAGCGCTAAGGGCCCAACATTTGCCAATGAGCAAATTGTCAGGGGCCCTGTGGTGGCAGCCTGCTTGCTGGGGCCCTTACGCTAGCCCTAAGTGGGCCTGTAAAGGGCCAGTGCAGGCTTGTTTGCTGGGGCACGTTCCTTGCAGACATTGTGTGTTTGCTTGTGGGATTTTTTACTAATTCACAGAGACGGATAAATAAACTGTGTAATCCGAAAATTTTAAATTCAGATGACGTCTTTTACTGAAGCTGATCCTGTCAATTATGGTGTCCCAATGCTACACTTCAAACTCCATAAATTTAAAATTGCCGTCCAATTTGATGGTTGAAATCGCACTGACTGTCACTATGGTTACGCTTCATATTCGCGGCAGTCGCGGAAATTTACATCGGTTAATCAGTGGTACAATACTGTAGTCATCATTAGCTATGTGAATAGAACAGGTTGAAAATCACAGGTTGTTAGTCTCAAACATTTAAGGCTTTCATTTAGCCTATGATATTTTGATGGTTTGATAAGTATGTAAATATTTATGTTTTTATTTCCTACTAAGGTCTTATGTAAAGCATTTAATAATCAGAGCCTAAGCTAATTAAGTAAGAGCAATAACCATCACAAGCAAGCAATAATGAGCATTTTTCAAATATTCAGTTCAAGCGATGACACTGACAAGAGTGTAGAAAGCTTGTACGAAAGTTTAATATGAAAATGAATAGTTGGATTCACCATCAAACTAGAACAATAGTCTTGAGGGAAATAATAAGACAGGACAGGATTTCCGCACTATACAACTCCATCCTTCCCCAGCCCACATGACACCATGGCTCACATCAGCCTCGCTGTTCGTCATCCACAGGCTGACATTCTCAGCTGCTGTGGCCAGAGCCACAGCCAAAAAAGGAGGTCTTGATGCTTTGTTTCTGTGCTCATGTCCTGACTAATGTTACTGATGAGGCCCAATAGATACGTGTTTAATCCCAAACACCTGGTGTGGCCTCTGCCCTGAGCTCAGACTAGAGGAAACATCTGGAGAAAACATGCACATCAGCGTTTTTTGTGCACTTCTGGTGCTAGGTGTCTGTCTGGACAGTACTCACGATTCTTGCTGAAAGTGATAAAACATATCGCCTCTTTGGAATGCTGGGACATCCGTGGCTGGAGCATGAGCTGAGATCAGATTTTGATTAACGCAGCGTTGTTTGTGTTCTTTTTAATTATACTTCCATTGTGGATAAGAGGCTGATTGTTCTCAGGAAATTACGCCAGTTATTAGCTGACCCTGTTTTAATGTGTGCTCTGATCTATTTCTGTAGTACAAACATTTTGAAAGTTTTGAAACCTCTTAACTTGAGTATTAGCAATAGTAATGGCGTGCAAACTGGGTTTTGCACACTTGCTTCAATGCATTCTGGTCTGATTGCACATTTCCATTTTCCGTTTTCATAAAACCCCACTTTTCCTTCCATGTGGCAGTTTTTCTTATCAGATTCCTCCCTATTAAATTAGGTCACGAGGGTAGCTCTGCACAGATGCCACAGTGGTTGCATTTTGGGTTCCTAGGGGGTATTTTCCCACTGTTATGAGTAGTATAAATAGTCATAAGTAGTAAACGTTAGCGTTTTGGTGTGGTCTATCTTGTGATCATCATGCTACATTTACTTTACAGTAAGCCCATTAAGTAAAAAAACTTGAATCAACCAATGAGAGCATCTGTCGCTGTCATCGGGCAATTACTGGCATCCTGTTAACGTTTGTTTTTTTCTGAAAAAACGCAAAATGTCAGTTCACAGGACTGTTTTGGCGACATAAACACCAAAACAACAGGGACGTTTAAGACAAAAGCTGATAAAACAGAACTACTGATACTGCATTGGGTTTTTGTGAGTTTACATGAGACAGTTTGAGCACATTTACATAGGGTGACCATCTTTTAGTTTTCAAAAAAGAGGGTGGTGGTGGAACCATGTCACAACCATGCAACTATCATATTGAACTTTTATACATAAAGTAAAACATCATTTCCATTCAACTTTTAGCCCTCAACAATAGAATAATGACAAGCAAATAATAAAAAAATTGTTTAGCTTTTAACACCTTTTATATGACACCATTTCTTTTCATGGCCATAGGCTAAAATAAAATAAATAAATAAAAAATCAGTTGCCATAAAACATCTACTATTTGAGTCAAAAATCATTTCAGTCCTCCATGTGTTCTCTGGTATATTCTCTTTCCCAACAGTCCTTGATTACAAATCACGTAGGCATGAAAGTCTTTGAAGACGTGTTTAAAGACAAGTTGCCCCTGCTATGTTTCCATCCACCTATTTTATGCGCATTTTGGGATATCACATTAAAAAAACGCTAAATGGAACACCAAGATGCGCATAAATTCTAAAAATTCACATAAAAAAACCTTGTGCGCTAAACTAAGTAGGATACATTTTTATGCAACACAAAAACATGCACATAAACTATGATGGAAACACTTTTACCAAATAAATTCTATGATGCGCATGAAAAAAGACGTGACTTTGCAATGGGACGGGATTTTTCTTAGTGAGATTTAGTGCCAGTTTATCAGTTTTGTTCTCTTCGGCTCTTTACACTGCTTTATTCGCAAATGTTTTATGCGATATTTCAAATCTGCTTGTGAGAAAGAATAGCTACTGTAGAAAGCAAAAGCCGAATCCCGGACATTTTGGGCGATTTAGAAATCCCGACTGGATGCACTTTATTAGGTCCAAAAAGAGGACATGTCCAAGAAAAAGAGGATGTTTTTAGAAATGTTCAAGTTGTCATTGTAATAGGCCTACATCATCTGCAATACATTCTTAAAGGAATAGTTCACCCAAAAAAGAAAATTATCCCACGATTTACTCTTAAGCCATCCTATAGACTATCTTTTTTCAGACGAACAAAATCAGAGTTTGCCGGAATTTTTATATATTTTAAATTTTTCTTACAAAAACTCATCGCTTCGCTTCAGAAAGCCTTTGTTAAGCCTCTGGAGCCATATGGGTTACCTTTATGATGGATGGATGAGCTTTTTGGGCCTCCAAATACAGTGCCCCATTCACTTCCATTATAAAGCTTGGAGGAGCCAGGATATTTTTTAAATATACCTAGGATGGCTTGAGGGTGAGTAAATCATGGGATAATTTTCATTTTGGGGTGAAATATCCCTTTAAAGGTGCCCTAGAACTTTTTTTTAAAAAGATGTTATATAAGTCTAAGGTGTCCCCTGAATGTGTCTGTGAAGTTTCAGCTCAAAATACCCCATAGATTTTTTTAATTCATTTTTTTAACTGCCTATTTTGGGGCATCATTATAAATGAGCCGATTCAGGGCTACTGGCCCTTTAATTCTCGTGCTCCACGCCCACGGAGTTCGCGCTTGCCTTAAACAGTGCATAAACAAAGTTCACACAGCTAATATAACCCTCAAATGGATCTTTACACAGTGTTCGTCATGCATGCAGCATGCATGCGGCGGATTATGTGAGTATTGTATACTGTTATATTGTTTACATTTGATTCTGAATTAATTTGAGGCTGTGCTCCGTGGCTAATGGCTAATCCTACACTGTTGGAGAGATTTATAAAGAATGAAGTTGTGTTTATGAATTATACAGACTGCAAGTGTTTAGTAATGAAAATAGCGACGGCTCTCGTCTCCATGAATACAGTAATAAACGATGGTAACTTTAACCACATTTAACAGTACATTAGCAACATGCTAACAAAACATTTAGAAAGACAATTTACAAATATCACTAAAAATATCATGTTATCATGGATCATGTCAGTTATTATTGCTCCATCTGCCATTTTTTGCTATTGTCCGTGCTTGCTTACCTAGTCTGATGATTCAGCTGTGCACATCCAGACGTCCTGCCCTTGTGTAATGCCTTTCATAATGTTGGGAACATGAGCTGGCATATGCAAATATTGGGGGCGTACACCCCGACTGTTACGTCGGTGTTATGTTGAGATTTGCCTGTTCTTCGGAGGTCTTTTAAACAAATGAGATTTATATAAGAAGGAGGAAACAATGGAGTTTGAGACTCACTGTATGTCATTTCCATGTACTGAACTCTTGTTATTTGACTATGCCAAGATAAATTCAATTTTTCATTCGAGGGCACCTTTAAAACCGATGCATTGTTATTTTTGGCAGTAAAGGGTTGAGAGTTGAGCTATGGTTCATTAGGGACTAACTATCGAACAACAAGATTCACATGTGTGCTGTGACATGTGACAACACAAATACAAACATGACAGATGATGTGCTGGCACATGCTGCTGAGTTTTTACACCGACCCTCCTGAAGAACAAGCGCCTGAATCAACAGAGTTTTTCCTGCATGAGTCTCACTCATCATTAGTGCTGCTGCCAAGATGGAACCGAATGTGTTGCTCAATTTTTACTTTGGAAAAGCAGCTGCCTTACCAATAGTATACTTTTTTTTTGCCTCATTTGTGACCCCAGCAACCTGATTACAGTAAATGTCATCAATAACTTTACATGGAATTGAGCATCTATGGTGGGTGTTCACTTAAGTAAATTGTCACTTCTGGGAAAGCAGCTTTGTGTGAGGAAGCACTGTCCATTTCACTGAAATCTAATAATAAGTTCTGTTAAATGAAAAAGCTTAATTTCAAAAAAGGTGAACAATAATAATAATACATTTATGTATGAATTGTCTTTACACTTTCCTTTCTTCATTCTGAAGTCATTGGTTCTGTAAGGCAAACACTGATGCTTCAGACAATCAACAAACTGTTTGGCTCTTGAGTCTTTTGGTATCTCAAGGTGGTACGGTAGCTGTCTTCCGTCATTTTCTCTGCAGCTGCACGCTCACAATCACAAATATGAGACAGTTCACCCCTCTTCCTGTTTTTACAGCGCCACTCCTCAGCATGCTTTAGGAGAGGAAGTAACAAATCTAAGCACACTTTATGTACTGTACACATGACACACTGGGCTGCACGTAGATGAAACCGTATCACGCAAGGTGAAAGACATTAAAAGATTTTCAAGTATAGTTTTTTTCATGTTTTTCAGATTAATGCTGTAAAAATTGAATATTTTTGCCATGTCATATACATAAATATTGAACAATTTGATTTTTGTTTAAATTAACTGAGTAGCTGTGTAGTTTTAAAACAAATTAAAGTTGACAGGCTTATGCATGTTGATCTAACTGCATCCAAAATCACATACTTTCCTACTAAATACTAGGCGAAAAACAGTATGTGGCAAAAGACGTATGTCTGAATTCACAGTACAGCAGGTAAAAAGTATCCGGATAAACTACTAATGCCGGTGATATTCTGAATAAGATGGACACTTTACTATCCCAAGAGGCCACGGGAGAGGATTTGTGAATGGCAGTGAAGCGACGGAACTGACGCTGGTAGATCACATGATTATGACAACTTTGACTTAGGGCCGGTTTACACAACACTGTTTTCAACTAAAAACGGAAAATTATCCGTTCATTTACACAACGTCGTTTTGGTGGCCTGAAACCACAAACTTTTGAAAACGGTTTTTAAACAAGCGTGTCACGCGAGTCCTGAAAAGTGAAGCCAAAGTGCCTCGATCGCCCCCAGGTGGCTGGAAGCAGTATAGGTCATAAACCCCGCCCTCTCCATGTATTCCAGTGGGACTTAAAACAAACTAAACAATTAAATTAATTACATTTCAAATATTATGCAGTTTTTATCGCGCTGCGTTAGTTCAAGTGTTTGTTCTTTAAATAGGTTTGGTTTTAGTTAGTTATTTGGTGCTATAAAAACGGGGTGTGGCATCATGATTGACAGCTGTGATTGACAGCATCTCTGAGTGAAGTAGTCATTGAGGTGCCAACTTTTTTCTGGATCTTCGCAAGGTGACTGGAGCTTTAAAGGTGCCCTAGAATTAAAATGTATATTTGCATAGTTAAATAACAAGAGTTTAGTACATGGAAATGACATACAGTGAGTTTCAAACTCCATTGTTTCCTCCTTCTTATATAAATCTCATTTGTTTAAAAGACCTCCGAAGAACAGGCGAATCTAAACATAACACCGACGTAACAGTCGGGGTGTACGCCCCAATATTTGCATATGCCAGCCCATGTTCCTAACATTATGAAAGGCATTTGACAAGGGCAGAATGTCTGGATCTGTGCACAGCTGAATCATCAGACTAGGTAAGCAAGCAAGAACAATAGTGAAAAATGGCAGATGGAGCAATAATAACTTACATGATCCATGATAACATGATATTTTTAGTGATATTTGTAAATTGTCTTTCTAAATGTTTTGTTAGCATGTTGCTAATGTACTGTTAAATGTGGTTAAAGTTACCATCGTTTCTTACTGTATTCACGGAGACAAGAGCCGTCACTATTTTCATTTTTAAACACTTGCAGTCTGTATAATTCATAAACACAACTTCATTCTTCATAAATCTCTCCAACAGTGTGTAATGTTAGCTTTAGCCACGAAGCACAGCCTCAAACTCATTCAGAATCAAATGTAAACACCCAAATAAATACTATACTCACATGACCCGAAGCATGCATGCAGCATCTTGTAAAGATCCATTTGAGGGTTATATTAGCTGTGTGAACTTTTATAGAGTCGCGAGCTCGATGGGCAGGGAGCACAAGATTTAAAGGGCCAGCAGCCCCTGAATCCGTGGATAGTTAATGATGCCCCAAAATAGGCAGTTAAAAAAAATTAATTAAAAAAAATCTATCGGGTATTTTGAGCTGAAACTTCACAGACACATTCAGGGGACACCTTAGACTTATATTACATCTTGTAAAAAACGTTCGATGGCACCTTTAACTTTAAATTCTACACTTCCATAACTATTTATTTCTCACCGAAATAATAAGTTGTTCTGAGTTTGGGCAGGACCTTGATGTCACGGCTCACTTGATAATTGTGCTCACTACTGCGCAGACTCTGGTTTCAAGTTCACTATGCGCTGATTCGAGACTCAAGATGTAAGCGGCATATAGACACACTGGCGGCTTCACTTACTAGAATGGAAGAGAGTGAAGGAGCGTTGTCCATATTTTTTACAGACTATGGTTTCAAAGTGCACGTTTTTAAAAACGATACCGTTGTCATCTCTGTGTAAACTGCAAAAACGAAAACCTGTGAAAATGGTGACGTCATGCACATGCCTATTACGTGATTAGTCTATCCATCTTATTTTTTAATGCATAAGTAATTGTTTTCTGTGAATATGTGAAACTTGCAATTTATTAGCCGCTACAGGGGAATAATGAGAAGAATATCAAAGTGCAGTAAACTGTAAAAATAAGGTGGATAGGCATGCGCATATGGCACGAGTGCGCAGGCGCATAGTCTTTCTTTACAAAGTGACATCGCCAACTACTGTCTGGCATGTGTAATGCAGCACTGTTAGTTGTTTTCGCGAATCCGTGTGAATGGGTTAAAGTTTTGATAACGCTGTTTTCCGCTTTTAGTACATCGTTGTCGTGTAAACGTACCCTTAGACTTTTGCTTAAACTTAATAGCCTAGTCTGCATGTTTTAAATCATTTTAAACTTGTGTATTTGAAGTGAGAAAGACAGCTAGATAAAATAGACAGGCAAATGGTTGCTAAGATGGTCCAGTTGGTTGCTAGGGAGTTCTAGCTGCTTTCTAATGTGTTCTGGATGGTTACAATTTCTAGGCTGCTCGCTAGACGTTTTTAGGTTTTTTTTTTTAAGTGGACTGGAACAACATTCCTATCCGAAAATTTAGTCCTAACCTTTTCCCAATCCCTAAACCTAACCCTACCCGTAACTTATCCCTAAAATCAGAGGGAAATGATAGGTGAATAACACTGTTGTGGAAGCACCTAGCCCAGGTTGTAAGCCTAAACTTGACATAAATGGTAAACTTGTCCCTCAAATCTGACTGGTCGATTGGAATGTTGTTTCAGGATCAAGAAAGATGTTGATCCAGGAACATGTTGTACTTGGTGAAATCACGTTCACTTCGCCATGCAAACGATCATTGAAATTAGTTTTCAAGTTGACAGAACTTCAAAGAACAACATATAAACATCCTGGTCAATGAACTCTGATAAAATGAGAAAGGTTTCGCATTCGAAATTACTGTAGGCTATTAGCAGTAGCACGTGAGGCATTTACGCAGATAAGCGCGCGCTCTCCCTCCGACACACACACACACATATATAGGAGACACACATTATTGCTCAAAATGGAATAACGGAAAGCGTTTCGAGATGGACAACATATCAGGTGCGCCTTAATTTCCAGTCAATCATTCCTCACGTGCCTTACAAGAAGATGAAATTCTCTGTCATTTTATACATTTGTGTACTTGCTTTAGCATTTGTCTCCTTTGTGTAAAAGGGGTCATTTCTTCCTAAAGAATACCAGGAAGACAAGGAAGTCACACTTCCAGTATATCGCTGCTCCCGTCACTTTTCGAAAACTCCGAATGTGATGCAGTTGAGCAGTTTTGTGCAGCGCCTTTCTCTTCTGATTTGCTGTCGGGAGACGCTTTGTGCGCGCTCTGATTGGCTGGAGCCGCTCCTCTTTGTTGTGAGTGCACTATAACAGCATCCTCCCTGCATAAAAGAGCAGAAAACTCCCACTGCGTCTCATCCTGCCTCACTGCCGAGCGATGTAGAGACACTTCTGCTCAAAACACCTGCTTGAGATTTAACAGGGACCTCACTAGACTTTCTAAACTAAGAGAAGGAGCGTCAAAACAACTTTGCAAAGATGATTTCTGCATGTCTGGAGATTATTGGACTCGGCTTGAGCCTCATCGGGACCCTTTTGGTCATGGTGGCTTGCGGGTTGCCCATGTGGAAAGTGACCGCCTTCATCGAGGGCAACATTGTGGTGGCGCAAACCATCTGGGACGGGCTGTGGATGTCCTGCGTGGTTCAAAGCACTGGTCAGATGCAGTGTAAAATGCATGACTCCGTCCTGGCTCTGACCACTGATCTCCAGACCGCTCGGGCTCTGACGGTCATCTCCGCTGTTTTGGGTGTCCAGGCTCTGATGATAACCATCGCCGGCGCTCAGTGCACCAACTGCATCAGTAAAGAGTCCATCAAAGCCAGAGTAGTCAACGTCGGAGGGGTGATATACATCATGGCAGGCTTGTTTGTGTTGGTGCCTCTGTGCTGGATGGCCAATAACATCATCTCAGACTTCTACGACCCTCAAGTTCCTTATTCAAAGAAGAGAGAAATTGGAGCTGCGCTCTACATCGGATGGGCAGCATCTGCCATGCTTCTGGTCGGAGGAGCACTTCTGTGTTTCTCCCGTCCACAAGATGAAAAAACCTCGTATCCCCTCAAATATGTGCCTCCACCTACAAAAAGCACATCGATCAATGGGGACTATGATAAACGAAACTACGTGTGATCACCTCAACCATCAACCATGGACTAGTGGCTCTGCGCATATGGACTTTCAAATGGACTTAGTATTTGGTTAGTTCACAAATAACCATACTTTTAATTTGAAATCCAGATTTAAGGTTGAAATTTATATGAAAATGTATTTTTAGGTGCTCTAATTTCTGACCATGCAATGTGAGAAATGTTTTTTTTTTAAGTACAAATATTCCATATCATTAAAGTTGCATTTCATGAAAAAAATGTTGTTTAAAATCATTTTAGATTTAATAAAGCATGTAAAACTGCAGGACACTGTCAACGTCTCATTTACATGCAACAGGTTTTGCACCAAACTAGATGCAAACATTCAGATAATGGAATGACAGAATGTATAAGCATGTTTTTTCTGTCATTTGCTCTGTTAGCAGTGTGTCATGGTAATAATGAATTAGATATACACGGGTATTTTTGTCTTTGTTAATGATATTAGGGTCAGTGGCCCACTTGTTTCATTTATTTGAATCACTAGGGGGGTAGGGGGGATGTGGGTAAAGGGAGGGTCTATATTTCTTGTTTTTGTTCTGCTTTACGATAAAGCAGAACAAGAGGGTCTATATTTCTTGTTTTGTTCTGCTTTATGATTTTGCACTAATTAGACACGGTCTGTGCTTCATTAAGACACTGAATAATGCCTATTGTTCTGCTTATAGACTCCAGGCTGCAGCTTTTTACACGAGACTGTTTTGATCATCTAAACCTCCTGACTGTACATAATTGTATGAAACAGTTTTTCAGTAAATCTGTGCATATTCAAAGTAATAATTAAAAAAAAAAAAAAAGTTTTTTTTGTTAATAATGTGTCCTGTTGCATTATTTTGCTGGTACATGAATGATGCACACTTCATATCCTTGGAGTGTCTGAAGTGTACACTTTAATAAAAGAACTGTAAAAAGTAATTTTGTTTTGGGATTTTTTTGTTTCTGATATCCCTTGTTTTTTTGTTTTTTTTAAACAGCATTCTCAGCTTGTGTTTACATACAGTTAAAGTTAACAAATATACTAAAAGGTACGGAACACCTAAAGGGACATGGTGATGGAAAAAATATAATGCTTTTGTGTTCGCTAGCAAAATTTGGTTTTCCCATGAGAAACTTTGCGTTTGCTCATGAAAACTTTTGCAGAAACTATTGCCTTGCCCCCCAAAAATTGTGCAAAGTTTCTCGAGGCAAAAATTGTCAATGGTTTTACATTTTCTTGCAAATTTTTTGGGTTCCCTCAAGAACTGCATTTTTACGAGCAAATGCAAATTTTCTTGGGGGAACGCAAAACTTTTCAGAGTGAACGCAAAATCACTTGAATAGCACAGAGCTCCTAAAGGGACATGGTTGTGGTAAAAATATGAGATAGGAGTATAAAATATATGTCAAAACTTTTGCGTTCACTTGCAAAATGTAGCTTTCCCCCCCGAGAAACTTTGCATACTCACAAAACGTTTGCATTCCTTCGCAAAAACTATTGCGTTACTCCAAGAAACTTTGCATTAAGTTTCTCCAGAGAACGCAAACATTTTGCGAGCGAATGGAAATTTTATCGGGGGAATGCAATACATTTGTGAGAGAACGCAAAAGCATTGACAAATAATTTTTCTTCCCATTTCATATTTTTTTCGTTCACCATGTCACCTTTAGGGGCTCTGTAAAAACGCTCCTTAAATTCAAAAACAAAACTTTTACGGAGCCCATAATGGGACATGGTGAAGGAAAAAATATGAGACGCGGAGGAAAATATGTTTTGAAGCTTTTGCGTTTCCCTGAGAAACTTTGCGTTTGCTCGAGTACTTTGCAAGCGAACGTAAAGTTTCTTGGGGGAAATGCAAAGGATTTGCAAGTGAACGCAAAGTATCTTGAGGCAAAAATGATGATGCATTCCTCTGAAAAACGTTGTGTTTTGCAAGCGAATGCAAATTTTCTCAGGGGAACGCAAAGCTTTTCTGAGTGAACGCAAAAATATGAGATGGGAGGACAATGTTTCAAAACTTTTACGTTCCCCCAAGAAACTTTGTGTTTGCTTGCAAAATGTTTGCATTCCTGCGAGAAATTTAGAGCTTGCTCGCAAAACATTTGAGTTCTTTGTGAGTGAACATGAGGCTTTGCAAGTCATTGCAAGTCAACGCAAAGTTTCTTGAGGCAAAAAATTATGTCAATGGTGGTGGAAAAAAATATGAGATGGAAGTATAAAATATATTTCAAAACGTTTGCGTTCGCTCGCAAAACATTTGCGTTCCCCTGAGAAACTGCGTTTTGCGAGCGAATGAGATGGGAGGATAAAATATTTCACAATTTTTCATTCGCTTACAAAATTTTGCATCCCCCGAGAAACTTTGATTTTGCTTACAAAACGTTTGCTTTCTTCTCAGAAACTATTGCGTTCCACCAAAAAACTTCGCACAAAGTTTCTCCGGAACGCAAAACATTTGCCAGCAAACGCAAAAGCATTGAAATATAAGTTTTCCTCCCATCTCATATTTTTTTCCATCACCGTGTCACTCCGTACTAAAAATATAACATTCATTCCTTTTGTGAAATGTTTTGCTTTGAATAGTGTGCTTTTGCTATATTTCTTTAAAATCATCTAATGCAACAGCATTCATACATTTGTAATGTGTTTGTCTTAAGTGTCTAATATATACTTTTTGGTGGGCCATGTAACCAGTGATGGTTAAGTATAATCTCAGGCATTGTTAAAACCATGACAACAAAAGCCAAGAACTATAACCTTTAAAATCATCAGCATTGTTTCAGGCCTCAAGAAATCTGGAACTTTGACCCAGTTCTTCCAGAAAAGCTCCCACACTCTTAAATGACAGAAACTGCACACAAGAAATGATGGCGCCTCTTCTCCCCTGATGTGACCGGTAGATTAGAGTCCAGCAGCAGGTGGGACTGAAGCCAAATCTGGTCAAGCGCTCATTTCCCCATGAGCTCAGGAAGAAGGGAGCACATAGCAGATGCACTAACAAATGCACCGACCGTTGATTAAACAGGGTTCTTTAAAGGGATAGCTCATCATTTACTCACCCTCAAGTTGTCCCAAGCCTGTATACATTTCTTTCTTCTGCTGAAAACAAAAGAAGATATTGTTGATGGTAGCCATTGACTTGGCCAAATACTATGGATGTCAATAGCTACCATCAATTGTCTGGTTACCAACATTCTTCAAAATATCTTCTTTTATTTTCAGCAGAAGAAAGAAAATCATAACAGTTTGGAACAACTTGAGGGTGAGGAAATGATGACCGATCTTTCATTTTTGTGTGCACTATCCCTTTAATAGGGTTCTCAAAAAAGTCTTTTGAGACTTCACTTTATCATCTTACTTTTTTCTTACATTCTTGTTGCATTGCTCAAAAGTATAGTTTGTGTGACTTTTTCAAAATTTTCAACACTAGTTCACATACTGCATACGTTCATAATTATGGTTCAAATATAATTTTTACATTGCTTCATGTCCACTACCATCCATGGTAAATAAATGAAAAAAATTAGCTCAAATCTCGTTTCTACATCGGAAGAAAAAGAAATTGGGGGTTTAAGTTATTAATAGTTTAATTTAGAACCATATGCAAAAAAATACTTTCACTTAAACCTGGAAATAAACTGTTTTATGATACTGAAAACAAATGTAAAATGATTTCACATTTCATAGTCTGCTCTTTTTCAGGGTAACTAATCATGTGATCAAATACTGAGACGTATATTTCATTTTTCAAACAAATTGGTATGCTGTTAATGACAAAATTGCAAAACAGAAGCATTTTCACTAATGATCTCAAGGAGTTTTTCAAAATCCATAAAGTGTGTCCCATGTCATGAATAATGTACTTATAACCAAGATTAAAAACTATTAGGAGGGAATTTGCTGCAGATGAATATTTGCTGTTACAATCAAAACTTTCATTTGAATTTAAAAAAAATAATTAGAAGTATTAAAATGTGATATTATTATTTATTTTAAAATGCATAAATACATCTAATTCATTATGTACAATCAGATATGCATTTAAATTCCCAGTGAAATCAGCAGTTCTTTAGGTCAAACTGGAGTTAGTCCTTACAGCTGGCATCCTAACATGATTCAAGGCAAAAGATCCAGACACTCTACTGCCCTCTTGTGGCACAAATAGGAAAATGCACTTCAAACAGTCTCATGTCACTCAAGATAGAGCAACATCAATACAGGCTGCGTCTTCAGTCAGCACTGGCCAATCAAAGTAATGTAGTCCCAAGAACTGCGTCCGACCAGATCAGCCAATCCAGGCATTGTAACGTAACTACAGTATTTTGCAGAGCGAGCTGACGTGAACTTCGGCTCTCCTACTGCTGATATTCTTTGAGAATGCTGTTTGCGATGACTAATCTCTGGATCTCGCTGGTGCCTTCATAGATTTCTGTAATGCGTGCGTCGCGGTAGTGTCTCTCAGCAGGCATGTCTGTGACGTAACCCATGCCGCCCAGCACCTGGATGGCCTTCGCGTTTAAACAAAATACTGATGTTACTGGATCTACGATGAGTGAATGTTTCTTGCCTTATAAATAAATATATATACAATTAACAACATTTTTGTATGATTACCTGATGGGAGACAAAGGTAGCAGCTTCAGATGCAGCCAGTTTAGCCATGGCAGCTTCCTGGAGAACAAAGAAACACACTTTTTACAACTGGTATTAAGATGCGTTTTGGATGATCGGGTCACAAGTGAGTGAGACACATTCCCGTTTACACCTGGTGTTTTAATTTGTCTCTTTTATGCACTTTCGACCACTTTTGTCCTAATTTCTTCAAGAGGAGGGTCTATGGGTGGGTAAATGTATGGGTTTTTTCAGATCTTTTGAGCTAATGGACAAAATAAGCTCACGCAATTTACATATGAACGTGACCAGGGACGACGTGAAAAACATACGGAGAGCAGCAGCTTTCGTTTCTGCTCTGACAGACACAAGACCATGACGAACGCTGTGAGTGAGCGTTAAAAATCAGGAATGGTGAGAGAACATTGTGTTTGGTACATTTTTCATCTTCAAACCAAACTTGGGTCTTCAGCCGTCAAAGTTTAAATCCCGTCTGGCTAGTGCGCTTCCCATAATGTTTACGCATTAGGTCAGTAGGTGGAGTGTAGGTGGTCTTTAGTGGCTGTTCGAACACATTCGATCACATGAGCGTTTACACTACAAAAGCAAACTGGACTAATGCGTTTTTGACTACCTCTGGAAGTGGTTGAAAGTGGACAAGCTCAAAACGTTTTAGACTCCATTTACACCTGTATTTAGTGTCGTCCACTTGTGATCCGATCGACCAAATCGCATCTTAAAGGGATAGTTCACCCAAAAATGAAAATTTGATGTTTATCTGCTTACCCCCAGGGCATCCAAGATGTAGATGACTTTTTTTCTTCAGTCGAACGCAAATTATGATTTTTAACTGCAACCGCTGCCGTCTGTCAGTCAAATAATAGCAGTGATTGGGAACTTGAACAATAAGAGTCGAAAAAACTTCCATAGACAAATCAAAATTAAACCCTGCGGCTCGTGACGGTACATTGATGTCCTAAGACACGAAACGATCGGTTTGTGCGAGAAACCGAACAGTATTTATATAATTTTTTACCTCTAATACACCACTATGTCCAACTCCGTTCAGCTTCCTGTTAGTGAGGTCTGATCGCGCTCTGACAACGGAAGTGATGTCTCGCGCTCATTGAAGTATATGGGCGAGACATCACTGCCGTCACCAGAACACGTTTTTTGACCTCACTAACAGGAAGCTGAACGAAGTTGGACATAGTGTTGTATTAGAGGTAAAAATTATATAAATACTATCGTTTCGTGTCTTAGGACATTAATGTGTCGTCACGAGCCGCAGGTTTTAATTTTGATTTGTCTAAGCAAGCTTTATTTACTGTTATAGTTGAAGTTCCCATCCATAATTTGCGTTCGACTGAAAAAAAAAAGTCATCTACATCTTGGATGCACTGGGGGTAAGCAGATAAACATCAAATTTTCATTTTTGGGTGAACTATCCCTTTAAAACCAGGTGGAAGCAGCCATAATCTAGCTTTTCAGCAGTCTACTAGGGAGTTTCGTATGCAGTATCTAGGGTATTTGTAGTGCATCAAGTATGAACAAACGGTTAACACATTTACCATGAATTTTACAATCGTTTTTTAAGAGAAGACACACTAACCTTAGTAAAAGGTTTCTTTGCATCCCGCAGCAATGCAGCTTTCCAGGTGAGAAGTCGAGCGCTCTCTATGGCCAAGGCCATGTCTGCCAGTTTAAACTGAAAAAGACATTTATAGAAAAACTTCAGCAGCTGAATCAACCCAGGTGAGAGATGAAACACTAAACTTTTCCACTTACTTCCTTACCTGTATTGCCTGCAGTTTTCCAATCGGAGCGCCGAAAGCCGTTCTTTTATGAGCGTAATCAGCAGCACAGTCCAGTGCTGCCTGTGCGATACCAAGAGCCTGAGCTGCGATACCAAGCCGCCCACTGTCCAGAGTTTGCTGTTAGGGAAGCCATTAGATGTAAAGCAACTGCGTTAGTAACAAAGCAAATAAAATGCAAATGTGAAAGTGCTTTATAGAGCTGCACAATTCTGGATAAAATAAGAATCACAATTTTTTGGTTTCAAACTGAGATCACAATTCTTCAGCGATTCAGAACAGACAACTTACTAGAGGTTCTGACAAAATATGAATTGCTGCAGTTTATTTAAAATGATTAATATGAATGAAGTATTTTAAAGGTGCCGAAGAACATTTTAAATAGATGTAATATAAGTTTAAGGTGTCCCCTGAATGTGTCTGTGAAGTTTCAGCTCAAAATACCCCATAGATTTTTTTTAATTCATTTTTTTAACTGCCTATTTTGGGGCATCATTAGAAATGCGGCAATTCAGGGTGTGCAGCCCCTTTAATTCTCGTGCTCTCCGCCCCAAGAGCTCGCGCTTGCCTTAAAGAACATAAACAAAGTTCACACAGCTAATATAACCCTCAAAATGGATCTTTACAAAGTGTTCGTCATGCAGCATGACCAATCGCGTAAATACAGTATTTATTTGGATGTTTACATTTGATTCTGAATGAGTTTGAGGCTATGCTGTGTGGCTAAAGCTAACATTAAACACTGTTGGAGAGATTTATAAAGAATGAAGTTGTGTTTACGAATTATACAGACTGCAAGTGTTTAAAAATGAAAATAACGACAGTCTTGTCTCCGTGAATACGGTAAGAAACAATTGTAACTTTAACATTAGCAACATGCTAACGAAACATTTAGAAAGACAATTTACAATAACCACTAAAAATATCATGTAATCATGGATCATGTCAGTTATTATTGCTCTATCTGCCATTTTTCGCTATTGTTCTTGCTTGCTTACCTAGTCTGTTGATTCAGCTGTGCACAGATCCAGACGTTAATACTGGCTGCCCTTGTGTAATGCCTTGAACATGGGCTGGCATATGCAAATATTGGGGGCGTACATTATTAATGATCCCGATTGTTACGTAACAGTCGTGTTATGTTGAGATTCGCCTGTTCTTCGGAGGTCTTTTAAACAAATGAGATTTATATAAGAAGGAGGAAACAATGGAGTTTGAGACTCACTGTATGTCATTTCCATGTACTGAACTCTTGTTATTCAACTATGCCAAGATAAATTAAATTTTTGAATCTAGGGCACCTTTAAAATACGGTTTGAATGACTGATTCAATGACAAATAAATTTTTTAGCAGTCACTTGGCGCCACCTACTGGTGTAACAATGTAATTGACATGATTTGCTCTATTCTGATCACTACCATAGATATCAGTGTTTACATCTGAACTATAAACCTTTATTCTGTGATAATATTAATATTTATAACACAGAAATAACCAAACTGTGTGGTAGAAAAGACTGTTTGTAAAGCGGCAGCGCCAACGCAGATCTGAATGTTCCGGTGTGATTTTGTCAAAGTTTTAAAAGACACAATTGAATTGTTGTCATTTAGGAATGAGATCGCATGGGTGTTTGAATTGAGATTGCGATCTTTTAATGATTAATCATGCAGCTCTAGTGCTAGTTTTATTTACAGCAACTTTCAGAAGCATTTTAAGGTTGATTTAACCCTGTTTACTTGTATGAGAAAAGCACTGACATGAAAACAGCATGATAAAATCATACCATTGCAATCTTAAAGCCCATTCCTCGCTCTCCCAGCATGTTGCCGAGTGGGACGCGGCAGTCTTCCAGAATGATATTGGCAGTGGATGAAGCTCGAATTCCCAGTTTGTCTTCTTTCTTCCCTAAAGACAACCCCGGATGAGGCATTGGCACTAGGAAGGCACTAATTCCCTGATTTTTTTAATATAGAATAATAATACAAAAAAAAATTACCATACTGAAATAATTACACATATATTTTCCATTTAAAAATTTCCTATTCACCCCTTGAATATCAAATCAAATGGCATTAATTAAAACATTAATTACAGTTATACTGTATAATCAGTCTTTTTCAAATCGGTTCATTCATCATAGTAACTAGCACCTTGTGTTTTAGGCTCTTGTCTGTTGTGGCAAAAACGACGGTGGCGGAAGCGTCCCAGCAGTTGGTTATCCAGGCTTTGGTTCCGTTCAGAACCCACTCGTTTCCCTCCTGCCGTGCCAGCGTTGATGCCGCACCTGCATCGCTGCCATTTCCTTTATAGCAAAAAAAAAGCACAACATTTCATACCACACAAAGATGAAATCACTGATGTTACTGTAAACACTGCAACTCTATGGATCTATAGATATAGTGTATAACATCGCAGCTGTGTTTGTCAGAGCTCATGGAAATGCAGTCGTGTTTACCTGGTTCACTCAGAGCGAAACAGCCCACTTTTTCCCCTGTGGTGAAGGGCGTAATCCACTGCTGTTTCTGTTCTTCTGTGCCAAACTTCAGAATTGGACCTAGGTACAGCGACTAAAAACAAATATTTGCTAAATACATGTTGTTAACAGTGCAGCTTATGGACATTTCAAACTGAAAATATATTTTGTATACTAATCTTGATATATTTTGAAATATATTTAAAAATATATATTAAAAATACATATATTTTGCCATGTGGGCATTGCATGAGCTTGTTGTTTAACCATAAACTTAAAGGTGACCTAATATGCCCTTTTTTGAAAGTCTTAATTTTGTTTTTGGAGTCTACAATAATAGGCTTTCATGCTTGAATGTTCAACACATTATTTTTCATATATTTTACATTATTGCAGCACAAAAAAAGCATTTCAGGGGTTCTCAGAAGCAGAACTTGTCATAGTTGGGTAAACTTCTATAGCGGTGATTGGGAGATGACAGCAAATATAATTTTTGTATCTGAATTTGCTCTAAAAGCAAAACAAAAAATCTGTGATACCATTCCCACGACTTTCCAAAAGAGGAAAAAATATGGAGAGACTGATTACAAGAGTCAGAAGAGAGAAAGATGTGAAATTTGCCCTCACTCCCTCAGCAGTTGTAGAAGAAACACCCTTGCAACAGTGTTAATTCATTTTTTGCCATTAACTGCCATTTGCCATACTAAGGTAATATAACACAAATTATAGCATTATAAATGCGTATTACATTTATAAAAAATGAAAATATTAAAAAGCTAGAACTAAACTAGATATGCAATGTTGATAACTGTGGAAGAGCGTCATCAGAGTTGGTGAAGAGAGTCCATAGGACCCCTTTAAGTAAAGGTTGATGTTTAATGTGTGCATATAATCAGCTTCAGCAGAATTATAAGTAGAAGTAGTAGATACTACATTTGGTGTGAAACTTCTCGACTGTTAAAAATGTATATATGAATGTGTGTAGTGTATTGAAATGAAATTTAGTCGTACTACAACCGCTATGTTGTCATGTGACCTATGCTTCACTTAAAGTGTCCTTCGAATGCGCACTTCAGAATCTCAGCAGAAGTAGTAAGTCATCCGGGTACTTTTCACCTAGTGTTTTTCAAATACTATGCGCACAGTAAAATCCCCAGAGTTAAATCAACTCTGCTCAGAGTACATATGGTCCATCTCTAAATAATGTTAAAGTAACACTGAAGCAGAGTTAAAGTTAATGAGATAATTAAGCAATTAATAAGGCTGTGACTGAAGTCAGTTGTAGTTCTTATATTTCTCTTTTCTTCAGTGATTCTGCTTGTTAACAGCAGGTGTTCATCACTAATGCACAATCATCACGTAATTAATTGATTAATTATCTCATTAATTTTAACTCTTCTTTAGTGTTATTTTAACACTATTTAGAGAGGGACCATTTGTACTCTGAGCAGAGTTGATTTAACTCTGGAGATTTTGCTGTGTATCTGGACAAACTACCCTGTCGGCGTACTGTTTTTCGCATATTAGGGAAGTTTGCGTCCGATTTTGTAAGTAGCGAGAATAAAAGGCGACTCACATTATTCACACTGACGATTACTCCGGTCGAGGCACATCCTCTGCTGAGCTCTTCCACGGCGAGACAGTACGCGAGATAATCCATCCCAGCTCCACCCAGACTCTCTGGTACCTCTACAGCCATGACACCCATTGCTCCGAGTTCTTGAACCTACACCGGTGAAAATCAAGCGCAGTCATCCTCATATGCTCAAATCAAGAGGCTGTGGTGCTGCATGGCTGAGGTTCATTTTACCTGCTTGGCTGGGAACATGTGATCTTTGTCCAGCTGGGCAGCGATTGGCGCAAGTTCCTTTTGAGCGTAGTCTCTACACGTCTGCCTCATCATCTGGTGCAGCTCTGGCAGCTCCGCCAACTGGGTCAAACAGCGAACGCCATGGCCTACCACCATGCCTAGAGCTGATAAAGAAAGAAAGTATACAGTAAATATACAGTATACATGTTTATATCATCAAGTATGCTGTATATATTTTCAAACGAATAATTATAAATCTGCTTAAGAGAGAAACTAATGCTACATGGATTAACTTTCATAAATGACACCGATCCTGTGAATGTGTGTGAACTTCTGATTCATTAGCCACTATCGGTAAAAAACTGGAAGAATCTGTATTTTTAATCTTTATTATGATAAAGCAGTGAAATCAATTAAAGGGTTAGTTCACCCAAAAACGAAAATAATGTAATTTATTACTCACCCAAACAGCCGTAAGACCTTTGTTCATCTTCGGAACACAAATTAAGATATTTTTGATGAAATCCGATGGCTCAGTGAGGCCACTATTGAGAGCAAAACCACTGAAACTTTCAAGATCCATAAAGCTACTAAAAACATATTTAAAACAGTTCATGTGAGTACAGTGGTTCTACATTAATATTATGAAGCGACAAGAATACTTTTTGTGCACCAAAAACACAAAATAATGACTTTTCAACAATATCTCGTGATGGCCGATTTCAAAACACTGCTTCGGAGCTTTACGAATCGAATCAGCGGTTTGTAGCGCCAAAGTCACGTGATTTCAGCAGTTTAGCCCAGTGTTGCCAAGTCAGCAGTTTTCCCGCAGAATTGGGTTACTTTTACACTGTTGCCGTGGGTTGTTTTTCATGTCCATGGGTTGAATCGACCCAAAATAACGTGATATTTATTCCCTGGAATGCAAATTTTTCCAGGGGAGCCCTGCCAAAAATGCAAATTTTACCCATGGAAAGTGATTTTACCATGGGACCCCCCTGAAATGCGTTTGGGATAGTTTTGAGGAGCAATTGGACAGGTTTTGTGTTGAAAATCTGTCAACCCAGGTTTAGCCGTTTGATAGGAGATCCAAATCATTGATTCGATTCGTAAAGCTCAGAAGCAGTGTTTTGAAATCGACCATCACAAGATATTGTTGAAAAGTCGTTATTTTGTTTTTTTGGCACACAAAAAGTATTCTCGTATGTAGAACCACTGTACTCACATGAACTGATTTAAATATGTTTTTAGTAGCTTTATGGATCTTGAGATTTACAATGGCATTGCGGTCTACAGAGGCCTCAGTGAGCCATCGGATTTCATCAAAAATATCTTAATTGTGTGTCTTACAGGTGTAGAACATGAGGGTGGGTAATAAATGACATTATTTTCATTTTTGGGTGAACTAACCCTTTAATACAATTAGTGTATTATTTACTTATAATTACTAATAGCATTAACAATTAACTTATTTAATTTATGTCATTTTTGTATTTTCAAATACAAAATTCTAATCTAAACTGGTAGCGAGAACTGTGAAATTTTACTAGTATTGGTTCCAACTACTGAAATTTTGGTATCTGACAGCATGGTATAGTAGTACAGTATACATTTCAATACAAAAACTGCATAAATTGCAATACTAATGCATAATCTAATCAATGGCTTACAGACATTAGATCAAAAATGTTTTAAATATGTCTACTTGCATAACTCATTTATATATATATATATATATATATATATAAAATACAAAGTTTACGCGCATGCGCAGAAACTGCAGCGTAAATGTAGGTGAAAGGTCACGGAGAGCCTGTGCACTAATGTAAAAAAAAGTGCATTCAATTATAAAATTGTGTTTGTGAACATGTACAATTAATTACACAGAACAAATCTAATTGCACAACGCCTGTTCATTTTTGAAACCAGAAGCAGTTTCACTGTTCACCCTGAATGACATCTGTTTTGAATGAATCAGTCAGCTGTCAGGGTAAAGATTAAACCCATCTAACCATCTAAAACAACACGAACACATCAAACTGACATTTCTTAAGTAATTTAACGTGTTATGGCTCATCGTGGAGAATCAATTTCAAGCGAAGTATAATAAGGTAAGCACATGATTTTTCTTATTCTATTCATTCACTAGTTTATTGTCTTGACCTAGTTAAAGACCTAAGTTAGTCGAAACAGCGTCATATAGACGGAATAATTATGCTCTATGTTAGTATAATTCAATTTCCAAAAGCGATTTAGACACAATCGTATAAATGTTTGTGCACTTTAATGTGCTTAGAATCATTCTGCACTGGTCCCTTTAATTGCAAATGCATCCAGCGATATATTACATGCACACAGAGTCGCTCGTGAGCTGTGAATGTTTACTGGCGTAAACATACAGTAATAATCAGTAACACTACTGACCTCTCCGTGCTTTGAAAAGCGCCGCCATCTTGGCTCTAAAGGGTCTGCTTTCGCAACAGCAAACAGGAAGCGGAGTGCGAGTGGTGGTATCATGTGATCATGACGTCACGCTTAAGTTATTGTTTGAGTTTAAAAAATAAATATGCATTTTCTATTTTTATATTAGTATATTAATTTATGTGCATTCGAAATGTGTAACTAAATTAAGTTTTGAAATCGTAATAAAATTTTGCAATACTAATGATCAATAATCGGCTTACATACATTATACCAAATTACTTATTTGATTTTTTTTAAAGCAAATTAAATATAAATAATAATAATTTTACATGATCATTGTATTCATTTATATTTATTCTAACTGTCTAGGTAAAACAAGTTTCACTCTTTTTTATGATAAAGCAAGATGAAATCATAAAGCAAGATACATTGCATGTATTGCAATACTAAACACATTAGACCAAAATGTTACAATATTTACATGGCACTTCAAATTAAATCATGATTTGAGTTTGCATTAAATATAATATTATAATATTTATATTTGCATAAGTATGTTATTTTATTTGAAATGTCTAAGTAAAATAATTATTTATAAATACATATTTTTTATTACAATGATTTAGATAATTGTATATTTGATTTATTATTTACATATACATTTACAACATATTATTAACCCCTGTATTATATTTTATTTGAATGATTTGAGATTTGTGGTTTGTTTGTTTTTACACAAAATAGCTCTAATAGCAAATAAGATTTTGAATATTAGGGAATTTTAATGTTTTCAGCCTAATGAATTGTGCATTTGTGTTTTTTTCTTGAATGTTACTGATTAATGCTAATGATAAAGTTAAGAAAGAGTTACAAGGCAAGTCAGCTTTTTTTATTTTTCCAAAACATGTTTATTATTGGCATCATAAAAAGTCAGTTAGATGTCATGGACAATTTAAATGAATCTATTCTGGGTGGGAGAAGTCAGAGAAAAGGGGGAGGTTCGGGGATAAAAAGTGCCATGAGAAGGCTAGTTGCTGTGCTGCAAGACCGCAGCGAGGTGAGTTCACTGTTTAGCGGCGGTCAGATTGAAGCAGCCGCGCTGGTGGAACTGCATGTCCCTCACACGGCGCATGGACTGAATCTGAGGCTGGAAGGCGCAAAACTCGTTGTAGTGTCTGTAGTCGCCGCACTCAAACAGATACTGGTATCCTCTGTAGCCGGGGTACTGGTATCCCACCCAACTTCAAAAAGAGGAAGAGAGTCATTCAGAATGTGTACAAGAGGGGATATTATTGCTGTTCGTTTGGATTTGTTACTCACGCTCCACCGGGGACCCTCACGCTGCCCACTCTGTCACAGAAGCCATGCGCCCACAGGGTTGGCACATCATCCTCCTGGATCTCCATCTTGTTGCCCTTGAAGTCGGACAGCTCAAACAGGCAGATCTTGTGCTCCATGGGGTCCTGTACGCATTACCGCAAATTAGCAACATGCATTTGAATTCAGCTAGTGTAAAGGAGAAGTTTCGATGGCCCTCAAAGTGTCATACCATGCGGATGGGTCTGAGGGACATGAGACAATCACTGCGGTAGCTGTTTGACCAGGTGTCCCAGCGAGGATACTCGCCCTTCTCCAGGATGAACATCTCGCCACGGAAGTTAGTCTGCTCGAAGGCAACAAAGCTGAAGACATGCACATCGGGGAGAGATGTGTACCGGTCAGTGGATGGAAAAAAAGAGGGATGACAGCATGAGTTTGGTACCAACGAAATGAATAAAAGCTATAATAATGATCCAAAAATAACACTGCCTCTATGCTTTTCCCATCCACATTAGATGCAATCCATTGGTCAGTCACTTACGGGCCGCACTCAACAATGATACTGCGGACTCTGTCCATTCCGCGTTCACAAACGTTCATGCACTCATTCTGGACCTCCATCATCCTGCCCTGGAAGTTCTCCTGGTCGAACAGGAAGATCTGCAAGAGAAGAAGTAGACCATGAGCAGGTATCGCACTTACTTAGACTTTAGACTTCATGGATCATCTTTAATCAGCTTAAAAATGAAGGTTTTTGCAGGGATGTTATAGAAAAGCAAAGTTTAGCTCAAACCCCAATTGACTGAACCAGCTAATCAAGGTCTTGTTAGGCATACTAGAAACTTCTAGGCAGGTGTATTGAGGTAAATTGGAGCTAGGACTCTGGACACCCCTGTTATAGAAGAACCTTAAAAGAACCACTTTTCTTAGTGTGAAGAACATTTTAATAATCTAAAGAATCTTTTTCCACTATAAAGGTTCCATTGATGTTAAAGGTTCTGTATGGAACCATATATGCAAATGAAGAACTTTTATTTTTAAGACTGCAGAAGAATCCTTTTTGATTCCCCACAGTTCCTAAAAGAACATTTTAATAATCTAAAGAACTATGTCCACTATAAAGAACCTTTTTTTGCAATGGATATTAAAGGGTCTTCATGGAACCATTTTTAAGAGTGTAGGTTTCATGCTAATCACAACATTACTTAAATGTCTGTAGCCAAAATCCAGTCCCTCAAACCAGCTGAACCCAGATACTTACTCTGTAGTTACCCATGAATCCGGGGTCTCCGGTCTTGGAAGCCTTGCTGGTGGCGGCAGGGGCGGGAGCTCCCTTGTCCTTGGCATCAGTGCCCTGGTTGGAGGCGGACTTGGCGGTCTGAGACATGGTGAAGGGGTTCAAGAACGTCTGTGGGAGAAAGAGCAAAGGGTGGGAAAGGTCGTGAGGCTGGAAATTGGTGCATGTACTCCAAAATATCCAATGGGGCTAATTTTGGGGACAGGGGTTGAATGTTAGGGATGGTAGGGTTTGGGCTTTGCGTTTCAAATGCTTGCCTTCAATCTCACAAAAACCGAAACAGAAAAATAAGTGAATTCCTGACTACATCCATGAGATAATAGTGAAGGGACTTCCAGCTGTAGAACAGCTTTTGCTGTATCCATTTCACCTGGGCTCTTACCTGCTTGAGTACAGCTGTGCTGGGATGGCTGGCTCGTGCTGGCCCCCTCTGACCAGTGCTCTAACTTTTATACCCTGGCAAGGGGAGTACAGAGGCGCTCGGCGTACAATAGAAACACGTCGTCATCAGAGTTTGCCCGTGCCAAAGCCGCAGGGTCATCGCTTAGCCCAGAAGGCTCTCCCCGCAGCGCCTGTAAGCACTTTACTGTCAATGGAAAGCCCTGACAATAGCACTTTCCTCTTTTAGCCAGCACTCTATGCTATAGGCTACATATGGATGAAAGGTATGCACACAGGTCAGAGGTCACGTGATGCTAATCCGTTCGACTCTGCTCTCTAACATGCTCTCTGACTCTCTTGAGTTTCACAAGAAATACACTCTGTGAGATTTGCATCAGAGTTACACTCTGATTTCAAATGCATTCTTAATGTTTACTAACATTGTTGAAGAACAACAAAATGTACATATAATATAATCATTCATTCTGTTAACACTTTCTCCATCAAGCGGATGCGATGAGACTTTTCCTGTTTGTTCATGTGACATTCGGCCAATAATATAATATAATATAATATAATATAATATAATATAATATAATATAATATAATATAATATAATATAATATAATATAATATAATATAATATAATATAATATAATATAATAATATATATTTTGTGTACTATTATTATTTTCATTAGATATCTTTTCTTTATATGTGTTATTTATTTAGTTTTGTATTATATATATATATATATATATATATATATATATATATATATATATATATATATATATATATATATATATATATATATATATATATATATAAAATACAATGTATTATTGTCTTTTATTCTTTATTTTTTAAAAGGGTCAATGCACATTAATTAACATGAGCACTCAAGTCCATCGCACCCAATATTATTATTATTATTAGTATAATAGTATATATTATATATTTAAATGGTATTTTAAAACGTGCTTGTGTCTTTAAATGTACTATATGTGATAGCAGATGGAGAATGAGTTTGTTATGCAATAGAAGAATCCCACATGAGTTCCACAGAATCTCACAGGCACTCTTTGAACCTGCACTATGAGATACGGCTGCAATCTTCCAAATGAATGCTGCAATAGCCCTGTAACAACTGCAATGTATCTCTCCTTACTGACTCACTGAATGATTCGAAATAACCTTTGAAAAATAGGAGCAGCCTACGAACCTTAACATGATTATAGCTTTATAGATGGCTTTTACTGTTTTTATCTATCTTATTTTATATACTGATCGTAAATGTTGTTTTTGTTTCTGACATGAACTTGAGCTGCATTTTATTCCCCAAGTGTAATGAAATGTGCTATGTACAAATAAAAGGTTTATTATTAGAGTTGTTTTGTCAAAGTCACGTTTAATTTTACCTTAAATTTCCTTTATTTGCAATGCTTACAAATGCCAGAATTCTGTGTTTACTGATAAAAACAGAGTGGTTAGATCATATCTGCCAGATCTTCCCTAGGGGATGGAGATAGAACTGCAAGGGGTTTGTGAGGCTATGGAAATGCCAGTTCTGAATTCTATAAATAAAAACATATCTAATGACAATAATGTATAATATCGCAATAACATACATTATCATTCAAAAGTTTGGGGTCAGTAACATTTTTATGAATACTTTTGTTCAGCAAGGAAACATTAAATTGATCAAGACATTTATGTTACTAAAGATTTCTATTTCAAATAAATGCTCTATCAAGCAACACAACTGTTTTCAGCATTGATAATAATCAGAAATGTTTCTTAAGCATTAAATCATCATATTAGAATGATTTCTGAAGGATCATGTGACACTGAAGACTGGAGAAATGATGCTGAAAATTCAGCTTTGATCACAGGAATAAATTACATTATAAAATATATTCAAATAAAAAAAAATTATAACATTTCACAATATTCAGTATTTTTTAATCAAATTATGCAGGTTTGGTGAGCATAAGAAAATGATGACATTAAAAAATCTTGCCGACTTCAAATATTTGATGGTATTTTGCTAGTGAACAAGCTTTTTTTAAATCCTTTAGATTTACATTGCATTTCCATCTTCCATTACATTTTGAAATGTTAAATTTTTTTAAAACAATAGGGGTTACTTTAAGTAATTAATTTATGTCAAAGGGGTTTGTCCGAAAAGAAAAATCTAGAATAAATAAGAGCATTAATAAATATTCATCCTAAGCATGTTTATTTTTAAAATTGTTTTTTAATGGCTTTTTACTGCTACTTTTTCCATTATGTGAAAATATTAAAAATTAGTGACCTAACTTAATAATGGTTCTCAACATTATCAAAGGATACTGTTTATTTACCCAATTATTCTGGGGCACAAAACAAGGGGAACACTGCAAACATTTGAATAATTATTTTTTTTTTATTTTATTACTGTAAGTTCTTGACATCTTCATATCATCACAGTAGACATGCAGTGACCTCCCCTGCTGTCAATCATTCTTTTTAATGCATTCACCGAGCCACAACAAGAGCATCATAATGGAATGGGGCCAAGACCACCACATCTCTCCCTGCGCATGACACCGTCTCAGATCCGTGTCGGCCCTTAACATGTGACTTGTGTGTATCCAGATCCGAGTGTTCAGGCCTGGGCGCAGAGATTGGCCCGGCGGGGATAGTGTGGCGTTTGCACTTCTCCAGCTGTATAGTTTTAACCCCTCCTTTGTCAGCTGGACAATGGCAGGCCCCTCCCTCGCTGCTGAGCCGGGGCTTTTAATGGGCCCTTTGCCAGGGGAGGCTTTAAAAGGGTGGATGCACATGCCCAGCTTTCACTCTCAGATCAGGACGTCCCAAGGGCATCGAAGCGAGGTGAGTTCTTCTCCGCTACGGGCCCGTTGTCTGTCCCCACAACTCCCTCATACGTTTATACCTCCACCAGCCTCGGCTTCTTTTAGAGAGGCCTTCCAGTTTAGTCCGATAACTAGGGAATGACTAAAAAAAGAGTCAATTTAGTCAAATTTCTGCTGATGCAAAATCTCATTTAGCTGCTCACCTGATTCTGGTGTGTGTTAGCGTGATTGAGAGATAGGATTTTGGCATGTGTTTCCCTTTCGCGCAGGTTAACAGACTAATTATGTTTAATCTGCAACTTGTACCAACTTGCTCTTTGTTTTCAAGCAGACGAGATGACTCACCATTGCACCAAGTTCTCTGGCCATTGGAAGGTATGCTTGACAGAGCTGTCACTCATCAAGATCTGCAAAACAAGTTTCTGTTTTCCAAAGAATCTTACATAAGTCCAAAAAGATTGCATAATGATTACAAGTGCATTATCTGGAAGGTTTTGCTATAATTCAATGGTATGATTCCTGGTGTTGAACTTTTATTGCAGTTCACATCCCATTTGATCTTTTCCCCAACATGCAAGTCTTTAATTGTGCCCTTGAAATCTTTAAAGGTGACCGACCTCTGTCTTACAGATCATCGTGTACGACGAGGAGTGCTTCCAGGGTCGTCACCATGAGTTCACCTCAGAGTGCTGCAATGTCATGGAGTTCGGTTTCGAATCCGTGCGCTCATTGAGAGTGGAGAGCGGAGCGTGAGTGTTTTCTCCAAAGTCTTTTTTCGATAGTTTACGTAATTCCCAAGGTTTGTGCCAAATATTTTGTCTAACCGTGACTCCAAATCTAGGGTGAATGGTTACACAAACCATTATTTGACCCTTCACACACACACACACAAAACAGCTCTATAAAGCCAAAAGCAACATCAAAATTAGATCTTGTTTTTTTTTCTGAAGAAAATGTGAGGTGTAGCCATGCAAAACTAAGAGTTGTAGATGGTTGCTAGGGTGTTGCTATGAATTTTCTACAGTTCTAAATAGTTCTATGCATGTTGAGGTATTCTAGGAGGTTGCTAAGGAGTTTCTAGGTGATTGCTAGGATATTCTCAGAGGATTCTTAGTCAAAAAAGGCCAATTCTCTAGATGTGTCTCCGGTCTCGCCCTTAGAAGTCCACTTATCATTAATGTTGTATAACAAACGGTGCTAGGTAAGTGCGAGAAGTTTAGGGTTTTTAGTTTGTTAATATCAATAACCCTAGGTATGAGTAATAGTAATAGTGATTCTTGGTCAGCAGGGGTTTGTTTAACAAAACATTTTTTGCGCAGACAGGTTACTTAAGAAGATTTGATGCATTTGGATGGTCTGAAATAAAATGTTCATGGGCCTATATATGAACTGATGCGCAAGTGTTATTTTACACTGATGGCGATGTGAATCGAAAATGTTTATCTTTGCACTGAGCAAATTTTTTGCACTTTTTTGGCCTCTGAAAAAAAAAGGGTTTTTTTGCAAGTTTGAAATTTAGTACTCTGTGAAAAATGATTTCTCAAAGATTATTGGAGAATGTTTTACAAGAAAATGCCATTTCAGTCTTCTATTTCAAAATCTCATGTCTAAATTGATGTTACTTGTCATTTTTTGTAATTATTTGCAAAATTTACTAGCAATTTCTGAGTGAAAATTGTTTGAAATTAACGCTAGTGTATACTAATATACATATATTAGTGCTGTCAAATCGATTAATCACAATTAATCGCATCTAAAATAAATGTTTGTAAATGTAAATTGTGTGTGTATATATACACACACAAACTTTTATGTTAGATGCGATTAATCATAACATATATATATATATATAAACATACACACATATTTACAAACTTTTATTTTAGATGTGATTTATCGCAAATAATCGCATCTAAAACAAAAGTTTGTACATATAAAGTGTGTGTATATATATAAACTTTTATGTTAGATATGATTAATCGTGAATAATCGCATCTAAAATAAAAATTGTAAATAGCTAAAACGCGTATGTATGCATATATATATGTATATATATATATATATATATATATATATATATATATACACACACAAACTTTTATGCAAGATGTGATTAATCACGATTAATCGCATCTAAAATAAAAGTTTGTAAATGTAGCGTGTATATATACATACAAACTTTTGTGTTAGATGTGATTAAGCGTGATTAATCACATCTAAAATTTTGTAAATATACAAACAAATGTTTGTAAATATAACTTGTGTGTGTATATATATCTATATATATTTATATAAAAACACATACACACATATTTATAAACTTTTGTTAGATGTAATTAATCGCGATTAATCTATTTGACAGCATATATATATACACACACACACATGCATATAATAATTATTAATATTTTGCATCCACTTTATTTTTATATTTTCAATTTCCATTCAGTTTTAGTCATTTTGTTATGTGATTTTGTCATTTTTTTTCAGATTTATTTTAGTACTTCAGCCTAAACCGAGGCAACATTCTTTATTTAAGCTTTTTAAATTTTTCATCCAATATATGCAGTTTATTTTAGCTTTATTTCAGTTAACAAATAATAGTTTTAGTTACCTAACAACACAGTGGCTCACAAGTTCTGCCAAGGCTCCTGTTTTCACCCTGCGTTTCTCTTCAGGTGGGTGGGCTACGAGCACGCCTCTTACCAGGGTCACCAGTTTGTGCTGGAGCGCGGAGAGTACCCTCAGTGCGATGCCTTTGGGGGAAGCAATGCTTACCACATCGAGAGAATGACCTCCTTTAGACCCATTTCCTGTGCTGTAAGTTGTAATTGGTTTTCTTTTACAATATCCACAGTGATTGCAATTAATTCATATGATAACCATTGTTTTGGGTATTGCATTGAAAAAAAAATGTCATTATGTTTGATATGATTCTATCCAGAACCACAGGGAGTGCAGAATGACCATCTATGAGAGAGAGAACTTCCTGGGCCGCAAGGGAGAGCTCAGTGACGATTACCCTTCTCTTCAGGCTATGGGATGGTGCAACAACGAAGTGGGTTCTTTCCGTGTTCAGTCCGGAGCGTGAGTATCTGCTTGGGTTCTTCTACTTTTTTCCCCTTTAATGCTTCTATTTAATTTTTCATTTTGCTTCTTTTTTGTTCACCGCTATCTATTTTTCAGGTTTGTGTGCTACCAGTTCCCTGGTTATCGTGGATACCAGTATATCATGGAGTGTGACCGCCACTGTGGGGAGTACAAACACTTCAAGGAGTTTGGTTCCCATTGCCAGACCCCTCAGATCCAGTCCATCCGCCGTATCCAGCAGTAACGGATTTCTCCTTGCCCATCTCCTTGCAAAAACTCTCATGCCCCTTTCTGCCCGATGCTAAATAAACTGTCTTTCTTAAACCTCACTGACCTCCTGTTATAGATCTGTGTCCAAAAAAAGAAGAAGAAGAAAAAAAAAGAGTGCATTTTCTGAAACCTCAAAGCAACAGTGAGGGATTTTGGACACTTTGAAAAAAATAAAAAATAAATAAATGGTGTGCCTTTTATTACAAATAGTTTGAAACTGGTTTTGTCAAAAAATAATTTATTTTAGTCACATCTGTGCCTTTAATCATAGAAGGAAACAGAATGCTCTTTCACCCTTTTTCCGCCAGAGGGAGCAATAAACCTACAAGCCAAATGCAATAAAACATAATCAGGTTTAATGAGAAACTAAATATATTTAGCACTCTCTTTGGAGAATAAACGAAATGAGCCCATAACATGGCTTAACTTGTACCTTAACGTGACTTAGTTTAAATGCCATTGTTTGTCAGATTTAATCATATTACCATGAACTGAAATAAGAAACCCAAACAAACAACAACAAAAAAACAGAGCTATACGGTCGGTGTTGATAAAAGAGGTGGGATACGCTTACACAACGATTTTATTTAGATAACATGGCGCAGCCAGCAAAAGACACTAGACTTTCCTACTATGATGTAGCTACGGCTTATAAATATTAATTACGTAATGTGACGTGCGCCAGCTGATTCGCTGAAAGGTGAGTGGGCGCTATTCAGACGACGAATTAAAAAGTCCTTTTATGGGGAAGGCTTGACATGTGAATATTAATGAAGTAACGTGACTGGGCGCTTCAGGAAGGTTACTAAGCAACGTCAGCAGGATCTATTTAATATGCATAACCGAAGCCTTCGCCGTAGTAAGTTTCGCCGTAGTAACCTTTTATTTGAAGAGAGAGAGAGTATACATTGCGTAAATTAAGAGTCGAGGGAAATAAAACAACAATACATTTAACACGACAGCCATAATGAAAATGTAAGTTTAAAAAATTAAAATTAATACAGGCTTTCGCGTCCTGGAGTTCAGCTCCGCCTCCTCACGACGCTCCAGTTCCTTGTTTTGCAACACCAGCGCCGGGTTTTGCGTCGAACCGGCCGCTGGGAGGAAGTGTAGCTCTCAGAAGAGCCTGAATTTCACTTCACGACGCGCCGTGGGGCTCAGCTCACACACAAGCACTAAAACAAGAAAATAGTCGTCTATTCCCATCTGGATTAACCACTGGGAAACCTCAAGAAGCACTCTATCCCGGAGGGTCTGAGTGGAATCGGACTGGAGTGTTTTATGTGGACGAATATTGTGTTTTTGTTGAGCGATGTCGGAAGAGATGAAGACTTGGATCTGCGACCCAAACACGGATGGAAAAGAAAAGAGTGATTTCTATCGGCAGTAACAGCGAAAATTCAAAATCAGCTCTCTTTTTGGAGGAAAGTACATTTAAAACAACAGAACGAAGCGTATTTGGGTTAAAAGTCACGTCGTGTTGATGTTGTTTTTTCTCTCGAAACTCGTAGTTTCGTCCATATAAGCTTGAGTTTGAGACGCACAGCCATGCATATGAAGTTCCGCAAGATCTAGCGCAGAGATTTCAGGCTGAACTCCTTATTTTTGTGTTTTTAGTTACGAAAGATAAAATAGTAGCCGTATTTTCTATATATCACGTTATATTACTCCCTTGCCGTTTCATCGGACCACGTTTTGCGACACCATTGCGACTTTTTTTTTTTTTTTTTAGAAAAGGAAACTCGGATTGCTTTCGTTCACATTTGCTTATTTCCTTTTCTAGCGCCCCCCTATCATCTGTAGGTTACAGTAGAGCAACATCTCAGCCGTTTTTGCTCAGAGCACACCTCTCATTATATAAATAAATCGACGAGCAAGCAAACCCGGTTAAGGAGGAAAACCAGTCTGCATTGCACTGCACAAGGCAATGTACTTCACATCAAAACCCAAGTAGTTTAATTTCGGCTCTTTAATTGGCTTGTGAGATCAAGACAACCAGCTTTGGATCAGCAAGAGGAGTGACAGGCAAAAATGGGGATTTGTTTGTGATATTTACATGTATGCATATGCTGTTTAGGTCTTGAATGTTTTGTTTTGTCTCGCATTTGTGGATATTCAGGAAACAATCCAGCCCGTGTCGCACCGATAGCCATTATTTATGTTTCTCCAACCATTGGGCTTCAGATTTCCACCATCTTTACGCTTTTTAAGAAGAGAAGAATACATATTACCCTTACTATTATTATTATTATGTGCTGTCAGATGGTAAATGTGATTAAACAGGGAAATATCGGCGCATACTAGTCGTCCATTTTCATGCCTTATTGTGTTTTTGCAGCGAGCTGGCTTGCTTTATTTTAATACCCTAAGGATATCGTCTTATCCGATCGTTTACGACTTATTTTCTATATCTTGTTGGTTTAAACGGATTGCACGGTCGTTTTGATAAGAGGATCATCTTGGGGATTGATTTCATTTGACACTGACGGGCCAGCTTGCGTGTATTTGTAGTTAACTCACTACCGCCGTTATCTCCATCCATTTGAATGGACGGTGGCTCAAATTAACTTGTATGTCATTTTTATGACGGTCGTTGTGGGTTGTTCGTGTTGAACTCATCCAAAGGATGAGTGCTGGATGGGGGCATCTGCAGGCTAGAATCGCTTAATCGATATTATCGTTATCACCATCTAGAATTATTACTGGAGATGTTGCCATGCACACATATTCTTCCTCTCTGAAACAAGAAGCCATTTCTGCAATTCCAGTGGACCTGAGGGTGACGTTGCTTCATAGATAAGCACCCTATAGATTGAGTGGATTTTTGTTCTTCCTTCTTTTTTTTTTTTTTTTTTTTTTTTTTTTTTTTTTTTTCGTGTATTTTCAGCCACGATGGTTGTTTTCTGATAGCCTTTTAGGGGGCGAAACAAGATAATAAAACAACTGAGGCTGGAATAGATGTTTGCGCCTGTCTCGTGCATCTTCTTCATCATCACCACCACAGCTCCCGCGCTCGTCTCGTGCTGATTCCGCCCGCCCGCGCGCGAGCGCGCACCATCATCGTTCCCTCACGTCCCCCTCACGGCTGGTTCTGGTACCGTTAGCGACTCGGTTCGACCCAGAGGGCTCGAAGATGGCGGACCTCGAAGCGGTTCTCGCCGATGTCAGCTACCTGATGGCGATGGAGAAGAGCAAATCTACTCCAGCGGCCCGGGCGAGCAAGAAAATCATCCTTCCCGAACCCAGGTAACCGAAACGAGTCTGTCAGACAGTTAATTCAAACACATTATGCTTAATATTTTATTGTGAAACGGCGGGTTGACATGTCAACATATTGGGTAATTCATTTTCCCCGTATTTTGGCTGAATATTCATGAAAATTCCCTGTCACCATCTTTAGTAATGGCCTCTCATTCTTGCTTTCGCTTACAGAAAAAGTACTGTGGTATTTTCGGATGAAATACTCGTTTATTTGGAGATGTACTTAAGCAATGGCATATTATTTAATTTAGAGTGTTGTGCAAAAACTATGGTGTATTATAACTACGTTAGGCCTGTTCTGAGACGGGCAATTTACCATGGTAACACCACAGTACTTTTTTCTAAGCGTTTGCTCAATCCTAATTATTGCTGTTTTCTTGTGTTAAAAAGCCTATGTCACCCATTTTGTGCTGTGTTTAGTGTTTTTGAGGTTGTTCAGCACTTACTGAGGCCTGTTGGGAAAATTTCCCCGTGTGAATCAATGGCTCTTATCACCTGTAGATTTGCTCCAGGTTGAGGCTGATATTCACTGTAAACAGGTCGAAATTCTAATATTGGCTTCACATTTGGACTCAATAAGGCATACAAATGCCCTTTGTTGGGGTTTTGTGTGACTGTTTTAAATGGTTAGACCTTGGAAACTTAGAAGACAACAGTATCTATTGTAATGTGTAGTATGTGTTTTCCAATGTAACAATCAGTCTGCTGATATTTTCCATTCGATTAATTGACGAAATAACCGACAGATTATTGAATCAATTCATGTACATGAAACACTTGATATTAGCTAGGCATTCAACAATACTTGCCCCTCAGAAAATGAATACAGGAATCAAATGGAAATACTAAACCCATACTAAACATAACTAGATATACCTAGTATAATTATGGTCTTTGTTGGAGTTGATTGTACCTGTTCTCTCCGCTATCATGTTAAAGTCTCTTGTGTCTATTGGATTTTTTTTATTGCCACTGTCCGAAAACCGTAAAAGTGATAAATTGGCTATGCCGTCACTTTTTATGTAGTTATTTGGCCGTTTACAATCCTGTCGGGAGACTGAACAGTGAACACTGTAAATGTTGTTTAAACCTGCTTTTGGTAACAAACCGAGGCCAAAGCAAAAGGAAAAGGTATTTCAGATTTCATAGTTTGCTCATCTCATGGGATCACTATGGTGATATGACTGTCAGTTTACAATGTAAAGCCTGTAGTTCAACACAAAGGTTTTATTGTACAGTTTACATGAACGTGTCTCGATATAGACTGTGCATTCGTGGAATTGCAGTAGTTGGAATGTTTTTAAAGTTTATATAACACTTAAAAGTGATTAGTGATCTCTCAGTGCAGCTCAGGGCTCAACACTAAGGATTTTTTTTTCTGCTGGGCCAGCAGTGGTTCAAATTTTGTGGCCCCACCACAAAAAAAGTAATAAATGAATAAAATAAAATGAGTATTGTTTTCGTTAGGGATGGGTATTTTTCAAAAATATTGTATTTGAATATTTGGACACACGTATACACTTGAGTCAGCTTATGGTTATTGTTTTTATATTGTTTCACGTTCATGTTGAGAAAAAAGAATATCCACTTGCTCGGTGTGCCAAGTAGGACTGCGTATCGATACAGATGTCCCGATTTAATTCCGATTCGATATTATCGATTTAAGGCTGGGCGATATGACCAAAATCTTATATCGCGATATGAGTATTTTTATATCACAATAACGATATATATCACAATTAGGGCTGGGCGATATATCGCATGCGATTGTGACGCGCATTTCGTCATTAAAGCCAGTTCCCTGATTACCACTAAATCGCCATCACCTGCTTTCAAATGGAGCGGCATTAAATAGACAGAGCCGTAGTTCACTGACAAGCTACGCAATATCGCGTTCAATATCGAAGGTGATTAATCTGCGATAATGAACGTGATATTGCGTAGCTTGTCAGTGATCTACGGCTCTGTCTATTAAATGGCACTCCATTTGAAATCAGGTGATGGCGATTTCGCGGTAATCAGGGAACCGGCTTTACTGATGAAATGCGCGTGACAATCACATGCAATTATATCGCCCAGCCCTAATCTTCCTAAAAGACTACATTTGTGCTACAAAGAACACATGGTACTGTTGAATCACTCACGCTGTTTTTTGAAATTGCGTCTCACAGAAATGAATGATTTGTGGAATAAATTACTCTTTCAACCAACATGCTATAGTGCATAATTGTTTGCAGAATTTCCCACATTATAAACGCAAAACCTGCTGGAAATTATGCACATTCCGAAATTCGGACCATGATGATGATAATATAATGTATTGCTATTGTTATTATATTCAAGTTTTTTTGCTTCCTGAAAACACCAGTGTGAATGTGATGTGGACTGATACAATATCACAACTAAAAAGAGGTTTTAAGTCCACTTTAAAGTCTAGGTACAAGTCAGTGCTAAGGATTTATTCTGTTCAATTTGGTCAAAACACTTTGGTTCAAAGTGTCCAGATTGATGCACTTAACTTTACAATGTACCAGTCTCCAAACATTGGTAAAGATATATTAATTTTATCTTGTTGCTTTAATTGTTATTAAATGTAAAGTTGCATGCATTAACCTCAGTGTTCATGACTTTTGTTTTGTAGCATGCTGATAGTTTAAAACAGTGCCACATTGAGCTTTAAAGAAATGTTTGTTTATGTGATAAACTAAAACATTGAACTAAATTATAGTCTAAAACCTTAATCCAAAAAAATCTTCCATGCATTTTAACGGATTAGTTCACTTCAGAATTAAAATTTCATCCAAGATTTTTGTCTTTCTTCTTCAAGAAATTAAGATTTTTGAGGAAAACATTCCAGGATTTTCTCCATTATAGTGGACTTCAACATTTACTAATGGGTTGAAGGTCCAAATTGCAGTTTCAATGCAGCTTCAAAGGACTCTACACGATCCCAGCCGAGGAATAAGGGACATTTTCTATAAAAAAAAAAAAAAAAAGCATTTAACCCTAAATGCTCGACTTGCACTGCTCTGCGATGTGCCACACATTACGTAATCACACTGGAGGCAGAAGTACCACGTTTGGGTGAAAATCTCATTTTCTCCTCCAACTTCAAAATCATCATTGTTTTACCCTTTTTTTTTTTTTTTTGTAAAGGGCATTTGACTGAGTCTTTGCACATTTGCTTTGTAAACACTTGCTCAGTACTTCCACCTATGTCACACGTGACCTTTCCAATGTGATTATGTAATCCGTGGCACATCACAGAGCTAGTGCAAGACAAGCATTTGTGGTTAAAAAGTATATAATTTTTTTTTATTTAATTTTTTTTTACAAAATGGCTGATTATTTCGCTAGATAAGACCCTTATTCCTCATCTGGGATCATGTAGAGCCCTTTGAAGCTGCACTGAAACTGCAATTTGGACCTTCAACCCATTGGTAACTGTTAAAGTCCACTATATAGAGAAAAATCCTGGAATGTTTTCCTCAAAAACCTTAAATTCTTTTCGACTGAAGAAAGAAAGACATAAACATCCTGAATGATATGGGGGTGAGTAAATTCTGAAGTGAACTAATCCTTTAAGTGCTTAATTTTATTACTGAATCTTTCAGATTACCTCCCAGTTATTTATACAGCTGATCCTTAGTGATTGTCACCATTGTAAACCCAACATATAGACCTGCGAATGCATTCAAACAGGCATTTGAAGAATGAGCTGGCCAGCATCAGAACAGAGCTACAGTAAACTCGCAGTGAGATTAATTTACGGTTAATCATCTTCCTTCCTACGCCAAGGCTAATATAAACGTCTCTCTCTAGGCCGAAATGATGCATGTGCCGGTAGGCTATTTAGCCTCCCCGGATGATGTGGTAATGCGCGGTATGAATCTGAAACGATAACGGGTTGGCTTTTCCGTTCGACAAATGGTAAACCATACATCCGCTCTTCATTGTTATTAGTCTGCTTTAGTGTCTCTGTTTGCTCTGAGGGATTACTGTAGTCCGCAGCAGGGCGGCATTACCACAGATCGAGTGAAAGCATTAGCCATTGACATCAGTGTCCCCATCATTAGCATTATTACGGGCTCCATAAGCTTTGTGCCACTCCCAGCTGCACCTTCTGACTATCACAAGCCGTTTAACATCAAACTCTCCTTGTGAGATTCGACTGCTTGTATGTTGTTATTTCATAAGCTACTGTGGCGTAAGAGAACCATATCAATATCCCATATTGGCAGCGGTAATGATCCAGTGTGCATAAAAACATAAGCTGATGGTACAATAAAGGCGTTTGTTAATAAATAGAAGGTACTTTGTCCTTTGCCAGCAGAGAAAGTAGCGGCGGAGAGAGATAGCGCGGCTCTGCTACATTCTCCTCGGGCCAGTCGCGAGCCCGCTGGCAGAGAGGTGAGATTTTGACAGCATGACTGGAAGTGTTTGAGGAGCTGGCAGGATTGTTTGACAGCGAGACGAGTGGAAGAGACTGGAGATTGTTTCAGTCACGTAGACGTTGGACTGTGGGACGGAACTGATGCGATTGCAGACAGACATAGAAAGAGATGAATGTGTCTGAATCCAGAGAGAGAGACAGGCACCAAGGGGTCGAGGATGTTGTGGTTGAATGCAATTTCTCTTGCACGGGTGCAATCCTGCATTTTAAATTGCATCCATTAGTCAGTGGTTTTGAACTAGTTACCACTTTTGAGATACTAAAGGCCAGTTAATGTGTCATAATAATGTAGGCCAGGCGATAAAATATGAATGCGCTGCGTGAGTAAAACATGTAGTCATTAATAAATGAGAAGTTTGTTTATGTCTTTAAAGGGCTCATTGCAGGCTTGAGGTTTCAGCCACTCAAGTGTATGGTTTATAAGCGCTCCAGATATCAGCTTTTGGTTTTTACAGTAATGTGTCAGGTCATTTACTAGGGCAGGGTGCTAAAATGTTGCTTTTAAGCCTATATTGAGCCGATATAGCTCTATTTATGTATCAGCTCAGAAATTACTTGAAAGGGTGGGTTTTCAGCATGTTTAATGCATGAAATAGACTAAATATTGAATTATTTTATTTTATATGCATCAACATAACAAATGTTGAAATACATGACTAGAAAAATAGTCTGTAGATGCATTTGAAATACCTAATCGTCTTGTAATGAATGTCATTTCAGTTCTACTTTCTAATTATGAATTATCATATGCAGTAAAAGACAACAATACTCTAGCACTGTAAAAGGTTGTGACTGGCTTCTCTCCTGTATGATTTCATATGAGTCTCTTCAGAACTGTACACTTTTTTCCTAACTGAACTCCTTTCCACAAATTGATCATAGAAATAAAAACAGTATAAATAAAAATTAATAATAGTTTTAAGTCTTAAGTGCAAACAATAAGTGCAACCATAATCAAAGTACGCTCTCAATGTTCAAAAGTGCAATTAGAGACCACATTTTTCTTCAAGCATGATACTGAGCTAAGAGATAGTTACAACTACACAGCCCAGCCTAAGATAGCTTTTGTATTGGGAAATATTTGCATGCATCAGGGAGCCGCTTTCAAAATGCGGGTATTGCATTCATGTTTTACTTTCATTTCTGATTTCACAATCGCGCGTACTCTGTGAATAGGGAGCAGTGGTGCTGAGCACGCTTTCTACATAAGACATTTGTCAGATGCTTGTAGGCTCTGTTGTGCAACGAATCCTCTGCCATGGCCTTGTCAGTCATCTCATCACATGCTCTCGTCACGTGATCGGTGAACTCTGATTCCTGCTGCACTACGTATGACTCTACTGCTCATGTTGGATGAGTTAGATGGCATTGAAGCGAACGTTATCCAACTGAATTAAATGGTTTTTATTTCTATAAAAAGCAAAACAACAGTGGAGGCGTAATGTAAATGACATATTGTAATTACGTTTAATGTAAAAGCAATTTCACCTTCCTTCATACTACATCATGGCAATTTCACGAGACACCTTTTCACCTCGATGAGAAATCTCATCACATTTTAATCTCACAAGATCTTTCGTCACACCCTTAGTATTTAGCTTTGTATGCTACTGTTCAAAGGTTTGGGGTTAATAAGATTTTTAAAGTTTTTGAAAGGTTCTTTATTCTTCCCAGGGCGCATTTATTTGATCACAAATAAAGGAAAAACAGTAATATTGTGAAATATTACAATTTAAAAGAACTGGTTTCTATTTTAATATATTTTAAAAAGTAATTTATTCCTGTGATCAAAGCTGAATTTTCAGCATCATTACTCCAGTCTTCAGTGTCACATGATCCTTCAGAAATCATTCTATAATATTCTGATTTACTGCTCAAGAAACATGTGGTGCTTCATATTTCTGTGGAAACGGTATTTTTTTTTTTTTTTTTTTGATGCATAGTAGGTACAAAAGAACAGCATTTATTTGAAATGGAAATCTTTTGTAACATTATAAATGCATTTGCCACCATCAATGTAATGTGTTGTTGCTGAATAAAAGTATATACTATTTTACTGACCACAAAATAGATTTTTTTTTATTTTTATGAACATTTTTGAATAATGATAAAAATGAATTGTTGAATTAGAGCCATGAATTGATTCATTGAAACGGATCAAAGTTTCCAATTCCATTTTTGCGCACTGTCTTTAGGAAACTTAACAGCCAAATATAAACTGAATGATTTCTTCGTGACATTCACAATATTGCTTAACTTTTTTTATTGCCTACTAAATTATTATAAAAATGTAATGAATATTAATATATCATTGATTGCACAACCCTATTTATAATAGCAATCCTGATAGCAGCTCTGTCCATTTGCCGTAATGTGTCAGGTCACTCACTACAGGGGTTTCTGTGTCTGGTCCAGGACTGCAGGAGCATGTTTTGGGAACACCTCTATCTCCCCTGACCTGCACTCTGACTCTGTGGGGCTGTGGTTGGGTGATAATGAGCCCTTGGAGGGGGTGCTAATTGATTCAGTCTCCCAAACTTGCTGCTCATTAACACCCTCTCCCAGGGCAGCACGGCTGTGCCCTCCTTTGGGAAGCGACAGGCAGAGAATTGAGCAGGTGGTTGCGGAGAGACCTAAACTAAGGCCGGGATCGAGGTGGAAGGGCAGCGTGGGAGGCTGACTTCACCTCAGTGACTCAAATCCAGATGCCTTTCTGGGTTTCAGTTGGTGTGGGGTTTGGATGGTGTTTGTTTTGCATATAAAGTTTTGAACTAAAGTCATCTCTTTATTTTTACCCATTTTCTTGCAGTATTCGGAGTGTCATGCAGAAGTACCTGGAGGAAAGGGACGAACTGGCCTTTGACAAAATCTTCAACCAGAAGATTGGTGAGTTTTCTCAATGCTTTATGTAGCTTTCAGCCAGTTTTGCATTGCCAAAAGGTCAGAAATTCTTAATGCCATAATTTCAACTTTGGAGAAGGGCCTTTTTTTTTTTTTTTTTTTTTTTTTGAATAAGCATCTAGAAAACACCACAGACCCTCGAGGAGGACATTTTAATCACCATGAAGTTAAATAAGGATCTTGTTCTTCCTTTTTTCTTATCTGAGTCAAAGACAGCTCTTTGTTCTTTATCACTGGCCATTATGTCTGCTTTTCTCTGTTAGTCACCTGAACAGTTAAACTCTTTGTCAGACGGCGTGTCGTACAAATGCGCTTTTGTTTTGGTTTGATGAATGCATATGCCCAAATAACCTCAGGTACTTAAGTGAAAGCATGCTTTTTTTCCCACTCTGCGCTTTTGGAGAAAAGGCGTTTGCTGTGATGTGAAGTGTGAGCTGTGAAGGCACCATGGGAACACGGCAGTCAGCCCCAGATTTTGATTAACTTTAATTTTTACTTACTTTTGTGTCTGAAGTCCCAAGTGAGGATCTGCTTCAGTGGTTTCTCTCTCTCTCCTGACTTCTTTCGCTCACATTGCCTCCATGCATTACACAATAACATGCTGATAGTGCCTTACGTTACATGTTATGTTAGTTGATATTCTTATCGCTTTCTATTTTAACCAGAGAAATGAGAAGCCAGACATCAGAGATCGGTAAATATGAGGATGTGTTGTTAAATTATTGAATATTATTTCCACCGCCGGGCCAAACCGTTCTTGTTGCTTAACCATACCATTCCATGTCGATCCGGCCCAGTAATCTTGTCATGCCAAACCAAGATCAAGTGTAAATATAATTGGGACCATTCCTGACCGTTCTTAAAACCATTAGGCCCAACGCGGCGAGTATTAGAGTAGTTGTAGGCCATTGTGCCCCGAACTACCTAGATCATCTGTTTAAACGCACAACAATACAGGTGTTTTTTTGATCTCATGGAAGTATGAGTGGTGTTGGGTGAGATGGTAAAATAAAAGCAGTTGACAAGTGTCCTGCGTGCATGTGAACTCCTTCAGTACTGTTTGAAATGCATCCCAGGATGTACCTCTTGTAGTTATGAAGCTATTCTAATATGTGGAAAATAGTAATAATAAATGTGTAGGTGTCGTGACATTTGACTGGTAGTGTTTGTATTCTTATTCATGTTTTCATAGGCTATATGTTTGTGACTGTCAATGATGTTACAAAAGTGATACATAGTATATGATGAGTCACTCTTATTTATGTATGTGTTAACAAGTGGTCTTCCTGGGTGGGAAACCTGTTAATGGTATTTACATGGAAATCAAACTGCTATGCGAGTGACATGTCGATGAGGCTTAGCAACAATAACAAAAAAGCATTAATTAAATGAAAGAAGTATTTTCACTAATGCAAATATTTGAAGCTTGCAAATATTCCAGGTCCTCTCTGAAAAGAGACGTGAAGCAGGAAACCAAAGTCAGCTGCGGTGCCGCTAGTTCACCATACTGAATTTGAATGACAAATGTCTCAGTTTTGCATCTGACCAGTGGAAGGAGATAATGACTCAGGGGCTGGTTGCATAATCAGATGCTTCCCTTCTGTCTTTGTCTTTTAACCCTCGTTGCTGTGGCATTTCGTGTTTATTTGATGAACCGAATGAATAATGTTGCATGATGGGTTTTTTAAGTCAATTCTTTCAGGTTGTGTTCAGTTGTCATAGCTGTGGCTTATTGGTTTGTTGGTCTTGTGCATAACGTTAACATCCAGAAAATGTTCATATTGCATTGTTTCTTGTATGATTTGTCTTTTTAGTAGTCCGTCTTGATTTACTGCAAAAAACTAGATTTTCTTCCTACTGTGAAGACCCTACACTCGCTGTGATCCGCCTAGTCATATGAGACCTAATAGGGAGCAACAAGTAGCTTTTACCATTAAAATTGCATGAGAAATTAATAGAAATGAATCTTGCTTAGCAGGAGGAGATGTAGAGAACAACACGAGGATAAAAAGCTCAGGCTCAGGGGTGTCTGTTGGCCGAGAATGACAGGGGAAAATGCCATCCTCCTTCATTGATTTAATTTGGTTTGACAGTCACAGCCATGAAGACGTTCGTGTGGTAAAACTGAGCTTTTGATGTTTGACTTTATTGGCAGCAGAACTCGATTTACTGGCACATCTGGAATGGTCTAGATAATGCTGTCTGTACATGTTATAATATGAAAAGCAATAATATATATTGAAAAATGGAGCAAAGGGGTTATTTATCCTAAGTTTAATACTTAAGATCATCAACGTTGTTCTGAATGGTTTGATTGATTTTTTTTTATTGCATTTTTTTCTCAGCATTAAAAGCTTTGAAGTGATTATCAGTCCTTTTGAGACATGTGACCAATTTAGGGCAGTGACAAGACAGCTTACGAGAATGAGACCAGATGAGATTTTTACGCAGTATTTTTAAGAAATCCTCAATGACGAAATGCATGACTAGAAAAAAGTCTGCAGGTGCATTTGAAATGTTTTAACTAATTACCTTGTAATTTCAGTACTACTTTTTGAGTATGAATTATCATATGCAGTAAAAGACGACAATACTCAAGCACTGTAAAAGGTTTTAGCACAAACTCAACTAACTGGTTTCTCTCTTGTATGATTTCATGAGTCTCTCAGACCTTACTGTACATGATTTATAAGCTTCTACAACTTTTGACCTCCTAATAAAAACGGTATAAATTAAATTGAATAGGAGTTGTCTATTAGTCTTAAGTGCAAACAATAAGTGCAACCATAATCAAAATACTCTCTCAATATTCAAAGTGCAAATACAGACCACATTTTTCTTCAAGCATGATACAGAGTTAAGTGATGGTTACAACTACACAGCCTAGCCTAAGATAGCTTTCATATTGGGAGATTGCATGCAGGGAGCTGCTTTGAAATTGCGTTTGAATGCACGTTTAACTTTCGTGATTACGTGTTCTCTGTGAATAGGGAGCGGCGGTGCTGAGCGCGCATTCTACAAGGTAAGACATTTATCATATGTTAGGCTCCGTGCAGCGAATCCTCCACTGTGGTCTTGTCAGTCATCACGTCACTTACTCTCGTCATGCGATCAGTGAGTCCTGTTGCGCTACGTACGACTCTGCAGCTCGTTAAAACAACAGTGGACAAATGTAAACTTAGCGGTGCCGTATTCTATCCAAATTTCATCCTCACACTCCTGTCATGGCAATATCACAAGACAGCATTTTGCCAAGACGAGAAATCTCGTCACATTTTAAAATCTGTACATTGTAATGAGAGAGAGAACTTCATCTTCCTCCTTTAAATGTGCCAGACAAGTGTAGCTTTTCAAAGTTACCACTGTTCTCTCTCTACGCTCTCAGATTCAGCTAAATCTTTTTGCCCCCCCATTCTCAAACTCCTCCACGACCTACATGCACCAAAGATCTTGCATGCTCTGCAGATCAATAAGCTTTTTACATTGATGCTTTTAAGTCTGGGAAGTCACGACTAGCTGTAATAAATAATGTGGGTCGGGCAGCTCAGGTTGAAGATGAATAGCCCTGTTAGCAGAATGACATTGGTGTATTGGTGCATAGACACTTGTATGCATGTATCTGTGCAGTTTGACAGCAGTTTTTGGGCTGATGATGTCTCTCCATCCCCCTCTTCATGACACATGATTTATTGGACCATGTTTGTACTCTGAAACGGAGATGCTGCACTGCGGTGCGATTCTCTCTCTCTCTCCTTTGCCCTCTTCTTCTCCTGGTGCTCTTTTACTTGTTAGCATGCTTCACTTTGTGGCAGGTGGCATCAATTTTGCATTTTGTGGCAAGCTGAATTTTTGCAACAAGGTCTTAAACCTGTGCAGAAATAAATGTTACGGTTCTGTTGTGCTACAGTTCGAACAATAACATGACAGATGTAGACGGGGATGTTCAAGGAGTAGTTTACCCAAAAGTGAACATTCTTCATCATCTTAATCATTTACTCATCCTTTTGTTAAATAAGCATAAAAGGAAATAAATAACACGCATACATTCATGCATTTGGTAGATGCTTATATCCAAAGCAACTTACGTTGCTTTCAAAGTAATTTTTTTACTCAAAGTAAAAAGAGGTTTATGTCTGTCTGTATTCAGTCGAGAAGAAATTAATGTTTTTGAGGAAAACATTCCAGAATTTTTCTTCATATAGGAGACTTCAACAGTTAAAGGGTTGAAGGTTCAAATGTCAGTTTCAGTGCAGCTTCATAGGACTCTACATCATCCAAGCCAAGGAATAAGGGTCTTATCTAGAGAAACAATCGTCATTTTCTAAATAAAAATAAAGAAATAAAGAAACATTTATATACTTTTTAACCATGTTGGAAAGGTCACACGTGACGTTGTTGGAAAAAAACGGAAACATCTCATTTTCTCCTCCAACTTAAAAATTGTCCGACATCGTTGTTTTACCTTTTTTTGTAAAGGCTGTTTGACTTAGTCTTTGCATGTTTGTTTTGTAAACACTGGATCGGTACTTCCACCTACATCACGCGTGAGCTTTCCAAAGTGATTACGTAATGTGTGAAATTGTGGACGTGCATCGCAGAGCTAGTGCAAGACAAGCATATGTGGTTAAAAAGTATATTAATTTTAAACATTTTTTTAGAAAATGACAGATCTAGCGAAACAATAAGACCCTTATTCCTTGACTGGGATCGTGTAGAGATCTTTGAAGCTGCTATTTGTATCTTCAACCTGTTGTGCCCCAGTGAAGACCACTATATGGAGAAAATCCTGAAATGTTTTACTCAGAAACCTTAATGTATTTTCGACTGAAGAAAGAAAGACATGAATATCTTAGATGACATCCTTTAAATCTAATAAAAAAAAATTATAATAATTAACATGCGTGAATGACATTTTCTGTGAATATTAAATCTGTTTTTCACACAATGCTATTGTATAGCGTACAGTATATAGTGCAAAAGTTATAATGACAACTCTGCTAAGCTTCTCCTTTTATGTACTCTAAACAGATGTAGAAAAACAGGCATGAGGGTGAGTAAATGACGCAATTTGAATTTTGTCCAAACTAATCTCTTGTATGCATTTCACACATCATTTTGAATGAAAGTAATGAATATTTAACGTTAGTTCAGATGTTGTATTAGTGCGATCACGCTTCTTAATTTTGTCCTGTCAGGGTCATCCATAACAGGCGAAAATACCACCAATAGCTGTGATTGCTCTGCTGTGAGTCAGGGTACTTGTTTATGATACACAACCAGATGAGCAGTCTCTTCATTTCCTGGCCCACCCCCTTCAGAACCATCACTTATCATGCAGACCCCGCCTCCCTCTTTATCGTCAGTAATGGTTTCACGATGACAGGCCAGAGCTGTCAAAGGACACAGTACACGCCGTCCCCGAGCGCACACATCGTAAAACCATCCTCGTATCTCTGCAATCGTTTTCAGCCAGTCGGCTGTCATTTATTCTGTTGCATGCGTCTCATGGCTTTGATGCCTGAGGGAGGCGTTCACAGCTCCTATTGATCTCCCTAACGTTCCGATCTGTTGTTATGATGTTATTCCTCTATCTGCCCTCCTCCTGGTTTCTTCATTTGTGTTCTGCCTGTCCACCCCTCCTCCTCCCTCATTCACATCTCCCTTTTTCTCTCTCTCTCGTTCCATCTGTCAGAGTTCTGGAATGGATGTTTGAGAGTTTTGTGTTGCCTAGCAACTGCGGTTGCCATGGGAACGGCAAAGATAATCTTTGTTTGCTTTGGCGATCGGGAAAATGAAATTAAAGGATGAATTAAAGAAGGAAATAGATGATTTCCATTCAAACAAACCAAATAAAACCCCTTATAGATTACACTCCAATACAATAGTAGGATAATTACACCCATCTTCTTTCTGGCCCGAGGCTGGTGGCTCTGATTGGCTGGATTGATCAATGCCTATTAACAGTTTAGGTTTCATTTTCCCTGTGTTTAGATGCATGTTTAGCCCTTGTCTGTAATGCTAGTTTGATATGTGCCCGAAAGTGCAACATATTGATGCGTGTCCTTTATTAGCAAGTCAGAGCGCCTGTGCCCAGATGTGTTTGTGTGTGAGTGACTTCATGCATACGTGTGCATGTGTGCACTAGCATTGCGTTAATTGACAGTTCTTTGATCCACCAGCTTCTGTTAATTGCTCTGGGATTTGGAGAATTAATTGGCCAGTCAATGTCATTATTTCCACCCCACTCGCCCTTGTCTCTCTTTGGCTTACACCAGGGATGCTCAAATTGCGCAGCTTGAGGGACACTTTTAGAAAATGCAGGGTGAGCGGGGTCATTGAATAAAATGACCTGGTAATATTGGTTAAGTGTGCAGTAACTATGGCTACGTCTACACTAATCTGGATATATTTGAAAATGGAGTTTTCGTCTAAAAATGCTCCGCGTCCACACTATCATTTTCAAAGGTTTTCCAAAAGTTGCTCATCCACACTGAAACTTATGAAAACGCTTACATCCCCCTACTGCGCATGAGTAAAGCTTTGACCTGCGTCATTTCCTTTAGGCGTTTATTTACTTTCCGGCTCTTTGAAACTTAGCGGCAATGTCGAGTTTTTTAAATGGACCAACAGTGAGGTGGAGTTGTTGCTGCGAGTAACACAGGAGTATAAAGTGGCCAAAGCAAGCGAGAATGTAGACTGGGAGCCGTGTCTTGGCTGAATTGGTCATATGACTTCATCACATGACTATAAATGCGTCATCGTATTCTAAAGCCTCCGTTGTCACAGTCCACACTACGACGCGAAGAAGGCGTTTTTAAATTTATCCGCTTTGAAGAGCGTTTTCCAAAAGCTACGTTTTCGTTGACTTAAAACGCCGTCTCAGTGTGGACGGAAGGCCAAAACGGAGAGAAAAATATACGTTTTCAAACGAAAACATATTAGTGTGGACATGGCCTATGTCTTTTACCAGCTTCATTTTTACATCAAAACATTTATAATAGTCTGTCTTAAAGGGATAGATCACCCAAAAATGAATATTGTCATCAATTACGCACCCTCAAATCGTTTCAAACCCGTAAGACCGTTGTCCATCTTCAGAACACAAATGAAGATTTTTTTTGATGAAATCTGAGAGCTTTTTGTTCCTCCATTGACAGCTATGCTACTACCATTTTGACGCTTAAAAAAGTTCATAAAGAAATTGTAAAACTAATCTGTATGAATTGAGCAGTTTAGTCCAAATTTTCGGAAGAGACTCGATCACTTTATATGATGACCAAATTTAATTTAGTCTTTTATTCACATATAAACATCGATCAGCGAACATAAACTCAACCGAACAAGCTTGATGGGCAGGAACATACCTCATTGGTTCTTGTATGTCAAGCAAACATGCTTGAGCTTCTGTTTACCACAACTGATTAACAAAGGTCTTACAAACATATGGAATGACATAAAGGTGAGTAATTAATGACAGAATTTTCATTTTTGGATGAATCATCCCTTTTAAAGACTCTTTCCGTTTTCCGTTATGATGTATGATGTAAATTTAACAAATTTTATTTACGTACTTGTAAATAAAATTGCAATGCATCGTGTCCCTCACGTGCAGTCCAGGCATAGAAGAGGCAAAAATAATGGCCGGTTTGTAGTGGCTGGCTCACCTTTGAGTATAGACCAGAGCCAGTATTAATATTTGAAGGCTGCTTGTCTCTTCCCATTGCTGTGTGAACTGCTGGGAGAGGCTCTCGAGAGCTGGTTTCCAAACCTAGTGAGCAGCTTATTTTCTTCTTTTTGGCAAATTCTATGAAAACATTGCATGTATGTGGAGAAGGTAATCCCACAGTGCACTGCAACAAGGTTAGTGAAAGCAGTCCTTCCTAGATGTGGAGCAAAGAGAGTAATATAATTTGACAACACTTTAGAGTAAAGTTCAGTTAGTTAATGCTATAGGTATCATGAACGATTTATTAATCTTTTTTTTTTTTTTAAACATGCAATACTATTCAATAGTTTGGAGTCAGAAAGTTTAAAGAAAAAAAGAATTTAATACTTTTATTCAACAAGGATGCATTAAATGGATCAAAAATGACAGTAAAGACATACATAATGTTATAAAAGATTATGATTTCAAATAAATGCTGTTCTTTTCTTCTTTCTATTCATCAAAGAATTAGGGGTGTGCACAAATAGTCAAATATTTGAATATTCAACCTGTAATTAATATTCGAAAAAGAAAAATACTATTCGAATTTACTATGTTGCTTTGCTGGCCGTAAATGCAGTGAATCATGACGGATCCAAAGCACTAAAATGTGCATTTATAACTAAACACGAAACACTTACACGATAATCGCATAAACGATTGGCTGATGGTTTTTAAGGCCCTACCTCGTGCACAGATGATGTATACTAATATTATTCCTTTCAGTGCACCTAATAGTCTTTTATCAGTTAGTAAAGACAGTTTCAAGTAATATTGCAAAAATGTATAAAACAAAACATCCTCTTTAGCACCTTTTTAAGAGACTTCTTTCAAAAACATAAAAAAAAAATATTACTGAACCCAAACTTTTGAATGGTAGTGTATGCTAATAGCCTTTTAACATCTAAAGTTTAATTTTACATTAATGTAGTACTTTCCCACTTAACATATACATAAATTGTAAGAATATGACTAATAATGATGACTAAACAGTATAAGGTAAGGCTGTTAAGGTAAGGCTTATTATTAGCAGTCTCAAACTATTTTTTGTTAATACAATAAAGTTGATAAGTTGCGCCACCACATAAACGTCTGTACATAGATCATCTGTTGTTCTTCTGTGCTTTTTCCTGTTGTGGCGATTAGCAAACAGACGCTGCGTCTCATTTCGGAGGCTGCATCCTCTGGAGGTCGCATTTAAAGCCCGCACAGCATCAAGGGTGTCTTATTTATGAAAAATAACTGTAATAAAATTGACTGTTATTCCTCATACAGTGTAAAATACTGTAATTTCTTTCTTTCTTTGCAATCTAACGGTTACTTTTCTTAAATGAGACTGCCATGATGATGTATGCAACCTTCAAATGCAATCCCCGGAGGACGCAGCCTCCAAAATGAGACGTAGCAAGCGTTGCATTACAGAGTGTGCTGCCTTCTGGATTGGAGTGGTTCGCCTGTGACTGACTGTATTTGTCGTCTGACTGCATGCATCTAACCGTGACGTCCGTACTGTGACGGTTCGAGACAAATACATGTACTATTACACCCTCTAATATTTATATATAACATTAATCTAGATGTATAAATGCTGTTAAATTGTTGTTAACGTTTCTTTTAATACCTAAAAGCATTATTTGAGTATTATGACCCACATGGTGGAGACGCGATGTAAGTGTCAAAAATGTGCTTCTGGTTCATATATTTGTATACAATTAAAAAAAAAAAAACTTCAGAGAGCTCGCCCCATCACTATTCTATGTATTTATCTGTTGAGTAATCAAGCAGTCCAAATGACCAAAATAAACATCCTTACTATGTTTTGGGTTGATTCACATCCAAACATATCCAATTTGGGCCTGATCCTCGTAAGCATTTACGAGGTGACTGCAGGCGTTCTCTCACAGAATCATTGTCTTTTGGCTGGTCACCATGTTGTGTAGTTCTCTAATCATTTCGGCCTGTTTTCTCTTTTTTTCTCTCTGCCGCAGTCTCTCGTCCTCTGTCCAGTTTTGGCCCAGAGCCCATGTGGGTTTTTACACGCTGTGGTCTGTCATACAGTTACTTTCCCAGGCAGACTTGGCCGAGTATCTGTATATGCGCCTTTGCCCTGTAATTGCTGTGTTTATTCTTGTCGTGTGACACGGCTCTTACCAGTTATTTTCTTACCATCAGTTTTACCAATAAGATCCTGTAGGTTAGATCCTTGCGATACAGAACATCCTGTTGACTCTTGGAGAGTTTGAATGACTGTTGAGTTTGAAGCCATCACCCATTTGTCAATATGCAGCTGGAGATGTTTGCTGCTTTTCGAATTAAGCTTGTGACCTTCCTTCGAATGCACAGCAGTTTGCCAAACCTTCCAGTTTGACATTGTGAGATGACAGATTGAAGAATGAGCCATAGCTTCCAAAAGAGCAAGCTTCTGCTCCAAGCTGCTCCACCATGGGAGTTTCCTGCTGAGCAGTAGATGTTTTGGTATCCAGATGAAGAATGCTAAGTCAGTATGTTGTACCAGGGAAAAATTAACCTTACATTTATGATGCGTCATTTAAATAAGCAACTGCAACAGCAGCAGCTAGTTTGCAGAATGTGGGCTCTTGGATGAAAGGTTTGTGTTACGTGACAGATGTAATAACAATAAACCGTTTGAAGAATGTCACTTTAAGCAGAAAGGAAAGTTGCATCATCTCGCAATTTGCATAAAATTACAGTCTTTATGGAAGTCACATCTGCCACCTTAATTATTATTACTTCTACCAGAAAGAAAACAATGTTAAAGTTTGTTTTCTGTAGAGTGGAAGTGATCTGAGTTTAATGAGTGGCCACTGCTTTGCGTAGCACAGATTTTTATTTATATATATATATATATATATGTATAATGATATTTGCCTTCACTATTTTACTGTTTTATACTTTGAAGCTGTATTTTTTTTTTTTTTTCTTTTTTTCTTTGTTAAAGTGCCCCTATTAGCCTATTTTTGAAAATGACCTTTCATGCAGTGTGTAATGTAGCTGTATGTGAATGTAAACAGTCTGAAAATTTGTAAAGCTGAAAATGCATCATAAAGCTATTGTCTTTCAAGAGAAAGAGTAGACTCTGAACCGCTTAAATGAGTCGTTTGTTATTCAAATCCTATTTCTGCGACGTTCACACGTCACAAGTTAATACAGTTGCATAATGCCCGCCTACGTTCTGTGTGGACATCTTGTGAAAACTTGAACCCCTCACAAACGCTGTAGCTTGACGACAAGACGCTGTGAAAGCAAATTCGGTTTATTTTCAGGCTGTTAAGAATCAGTGGTTAAAGATGGGACAGTACCTGCTTTATTTGGACCCACTTCCTCCTCAGAATCACAACCTCTAAATGTGATTAATTATTGATGTATTTTATACCGAGTGTTCATGTATGTCTCCAGCTAACCGGCTAACTTGCGTTATTACTGTCTTACTGAAATACTTCTGCTAATCATCTGTGGCTCACTATTTCATTAAAATTGTGTCCATTAATGCAGATTGTATTTTGATCTTACTGTTTTGAGTAATGATAAAGGATAGAGCAAGATGTGTTTTACAAACTTTAATGTTGCATCAATCATTCACGTTAGTGCTCGGCTAATGAATGCACTCTTATTGATACTGTTAATAATACAATTCCCACATGTGCACCGCAATAAATTAGAAATATACACATCTGTTTGTTGATGGACATTCATTTGTTAGTGCTGATGGTGAGGAATTACAGTTGCGTCATCTCATGATGAATGTCAAATTGAGTGTAGTGTATCACTGAGAAATGTCCAGCTAAAGTTATCTTTGTGATGGAGGTTTGGGTTAAATAACTAGTTCTTCCAGTGTTTCATCATTGAACTTATAGACTTGATATGGTAAAATCAACGCCATCATTACTGTCTTTACAGTGTGTACAGTCGCTGAGCTTTAGGAAGCTCAGGAGCCGTACGCGGTAGACCAATCACAACAGACTGAGTCATCTGGCCAATCAGATCAGAGCAGACTCGCAGAAAAGAGGGATTTAGAGAGACTGATTCATCCGAGTCATTTGAGAATCATTTGAAAAATGTGGTGATGTGCAGTGTATATTATGAGAAAATGAAAGTGTTTTTTGACCTTTGATGCATGTAAACCTGTTGTAGGAAACATCCTAAACAGGATTAGGAACCTTTCAAATAGCATAATAGGGGCACTTTAAAAGTTGTCTGTGCATATTAAAGGTATAGTTCAGCCAAAAATGAAAACGGTCTTAATTTACTTACCCTCATGTTGTTCCAAAACTGCATTACTACTTCTTTCTGTAGATTCAGTGAAAGTCAGTTTTGGTCCCCAATTATTTTCATTGGTACAAAAAAAAAAAAAAAAAAAAAAATTATTTTTCATTCCACAGAAGAAAGTCAGTCAAACCAGTTTGTAAAAACATGAGGAAATGATGAATGAACTTTCATTTTTGGGTGAAATATAATTTTTACACTCTATAAAAAAAACATAGGTTGCAATGTACTGTATTAATTTAACCCTTAAAGACCTAGAGCATTTTAGGGCTCGCCTGCACTTTTCTCTGGTTTTCTAACCCATTCTAGCAGTCGGCATCACGTGCCATATATCATTTTAAACAGGACAACTTGAAGTTTCAGTTAAGCTCATTTAAAGTGTCAATTTTACATTTATTTTGTCTGGAGAATGGATAAAATTCTCAGAATTCCCAGAAAAAGAAAAAAAGCCAGCAAAACCCTAGTGTTTTTCACTGTAAACTCACACAAAACCTGATGAAGTTTCATTTAAATATTTATTTATTTATTTTATTTTAAAGTTATATTTGGATCTTTTAAACTTTCAGATGAAATTTTGTATAAATGTAACAATCTCTAAGCAAGTTATAGCCATTTGTTACAATATAACTCTAAATAAAACTACAATATCACTCTTTAGGGATAAACAGGTGTACTTTATTTATTTATAATGTGTGTCCAAAAAAGACCAGGGAGTAAAATTAATACAAAAAAGTGTTATACAACATAACACTACAGAAAAAGTGACTGATTAGAGAAATATATTCTATATTCAATCTGAACATGAATAAAAAGAAATAGTGTTGCAAGTAATGAAAACAATTATGAAAATTTGAAAAGTCTTGTGCAACGAAAATAAAAACAGTGCAAAGGTTTTTTTTTCACAAAATACACACAATATAAGAGAAAAATAAGTAGTTCAACTGAACTGCTAATGTTAATGATCTTCACAAACTATAAAATAAGTATTTAGATAATATAAGAACCAAACAGCGCGGTCCTGTGGCTGTAGTGTGGAGTGTTCTCATTCAAATCTGTAATTTTTGTGTTTGTTTTCATGCACGCAGATACACTCGCACGCAAATACTTTCACTTTGCGCTTATTCATTTTTCCAAAGAAACATGATAGTATCGTAGGTCAAATGACCAAAACCTATGTTTATTAGTTGAGATGATTATGGTTTGAACCAATCTGGGCATAGGAGGTGGGATTAGGCATCAACAATCCTTCCTGTTTGGCATAGTGGAACAAACCACATGCATTACCTTAACGAATCAATGCAGTTTTTGATGACGTAACCACGAAGCCTCTGAATCATGTCAGAATGCGTTAAATGCGATATCACCGGAAAGCCGAGAATCTCCTCTTAACGGTACATTTTAAAGCATACAGATTGGATTCGCAATTCAATTAAGTAGTTATTAAACATTTTAGAGCAATAGTTTTTCTGCCATCTCGGTTTTTAAGGGGTAACAGAATTTTCCGTATTTATTTTTTACAGGTATTTACCAGTATTTAGAATTTTGCACTTCATTGAGTTGTGTTTTAGGGTTAACTGAAATGTCCGTAAAATTACTGGATAATGTCCAGGTAATGAGCTGCCAGTACTTTTTCCGTTGTTTTATGGATGTATATTTTACAGTGTCTTTCGTTGGTTGAATTTCCCCAAAAAGTGTGAACGCTGGCGCATTCATGCAACTATTTGTTTGCCATATGAGTGAAAACCAGTTTGACAGCAATCATTTTTGCAGTTCAGAAATTACACTCTTCAGTGCGTTGTACTTTTTGTTTTTTTTTAATCAAGGAAGAAAAATCAGTTTCTTGCATGTTCCAATCTGGCGCAAAACTTGGCCACTGCTCAACACGACATGTGCAACGCCTCTTGGACTGATTCATCATATATATAGTCATGATGCTCAATACTAATAGGATCTGAACCTGAACAGAAGCTCTGGCTGCAAGTCTCAAGCCCACTCTCCATTCGGCCTGGCATGAGCATGGCGTCTTTTTGCTGTTGTTAATATTGAAACTATGCATAGGGAAGTGTTTGTGTGTGTCACAGAATAAGAAAGGGAGAGGCCATGTGTGAAAAGGAGTCATGACAATTCAAATCTAAAATAAACGGACATTTGTTTGCTGAGTCTGCAGTGTGTGTGTATGCATGTGGGTGTGTATCTGTGTGCACTTGTGTGTGTTTAATAGGCTGTCTGTTTTTCCATGTTCCATCTTCGTACACCTTGTAAACATCACTAAGACACTCACTTTGTTGGCAAGGTATTGTAAAATAAAGACGCATTAACCTGGCCTACTAAGTTAACCTCTCGCAGGCCAGCCAGGAAATGTTGGTTGTTTCCCTTTGCGATGGCCAACAGTAAACTCTAATGTAGTTCCTTGTGTTTTTGGGCTGTGCGTGGGCAGTGTGGTTAGTGTTGGCCTGCACGCTTGCACGCGCATTTGAGCGTTCCTCCCCTCCTCTCATAGAGTTCCACATCTCAGTATTGATTGCACACTTTTGGGTGGCTGGTGGAAATGACAGAATCAGTTTTTGTAAAACAAGTGGTGTGGAGAGAGTCAGGCCTTCTATTTGTCCCCTCAATGTTTATGTAGCTTTTAGGCTCATTTGATAATGCTTTCAACTGCTAATGAGACTCTAGCACTCTCAGCTACTTCTGCTTCTGCCAGATGCTTTTATCCAATGCATTGCATTCAGAGTATACATTTGATCAGTTCATGCAGGGCCCTATGATTTCCGCGTTGCATAAAACGCAGACGGAATCGAGGAATCCAGCATGTAATTCACTGTGTAACGAGGAATGTCAAGGAATTTGTCAAATTTGATGAATAAATAAAAAGTAGGTCACCACACTTAAATCAAATCGTGATATAGACTAGCGCAGTGGATCTCAACCTCAACGTCACGAATGCAAATGTGGCCCATGATATGCCGACCACACTGAAAAAATAAATTTCAGTTTTGTTTTTAAATTAAATTAAAATGGATTAAATTAATGTAAGTTTGAACTATAAATAATTTTTTTTTTTTGTCATATAAAAAATGTACTGATAGGCTACTCAGTTAACGAACACTTGCCGTGCGTTCACAGCGCCGCCGGCGAGAGCGTCAACATTCGCCTTGGCCGCCCTGCCAACAACGCTGTACTGTTCGTTCAAACCGCCGCCGACGGGAGGGTCAAAGCAGAGCCAAAGTAAATGACAAGTCGCGTCAACCAATCGGAAGCCTCTCAAGCGAGGACCTCTACATTCTAATTGGTTGCCGCCTAACCGCGTCATATCTCATTACCATAAAGTTAACCTGATTTTCAACTCTCCTCGCCGCTCTCACCGTCCAAGATGCGCCGCGCCGCTCTCGCCGGAGCTCGCCGCCGGCTCTCATTGAAAATGAATGACTAGCGTCACTTTGACGCTCTCGCTGCCGGCGGTGTGAATACACAGTTACAAGTGCGCGCTTTGGCAGACTTCCATTAGTAGCCATTGTTTTTGTAAATTAAGGGATTAAAATGGACACATTTGTTATTAGAGGAGAAAAGCAAAATAAGGAACCAATGAAGGAACACATTGCAGACAAGAGTCGTAGCATCAGCAGCGAAGGTAAGAAGAATTTGCAGATGCTGCGCGAGGGATTGCGACGTGACAGGATGCTTAATGTCGTCAGAGATTGTAATTACAATGCACTCAATGTTGTTTGTAAAAAGAGTTGAGTAACATTTTTATAAGGCGTTTGTGGCCTATATTAACATTCTGTCATTGTTTGGTGACTGTTACGATGCTGTTGAAGAGAATTTACATCCAGAGGTAAATAGTTACTTAAAGTGCTTGCATACATTTTGTGAATGTTCATTGAGCACTATATATGATTACTGTAATGCTAATGTCAGCAAGTTAGTTTTTATTTGGTGGAATACATTGTTCTCATTTTCTGTGACATACTGTATATCAGGGGATTGTGTAACGTGAGATTATTGAACGAGTGTTTCACTTTGATATGAAGAAGTCACACTGCCAGTCATTTCAACACACTGTGAAACAAAAACAAATTTCTTACAGTATTTGTTGATTTTGCAGAGTGTGACAGAAATAAAATGCCATATGTGCCACCAGAAAACGCCACCTTTTCTGTGTGTGCAGCATCTAGGTATAATAATATTATCTGCTAATACCATAACATTAAATCTATTTGGTTTTCATTTGTGACGTCATATGTAAATGATATGCGGCCAATGAGACTTGCACTTGGACCATAGTGTGGCCCACTGGGAAAAAAATGTTGAGAACCACTGGACTAGTGTCTGTGAATATTAAACCACAAAAAGACAAAATATGAATGCTGCATCTTCTGTCAGGAATAGCGCAGACGCATGGTTACATTTACCTCACACAAACTGAAGCACATGTGACGCTCGTGGTGTTTTCAGCCTCTGCTTCCTCACTATATGAGGATATGAATGCATGAACTTCATCTTCAGAGCCGCTCTGAGAGTCACTTCATCAGCATTTTACCATTTTGAGAAAAATCGTCATATCATAAACGCATAGAAACTCAAAGGTCTTCACGGCAACCCGTCAAAATACAAGTCTGGTTTAACTTAATGAAATTGTGACAAATATATTACTGTTGCACAGTGGAATTCAGCTACGCCTCAATGTAGTAATAATAATACTAAGACTAATAATAATAAATTATTATTATTATTAAAGCTCTGTTTTGCAGCACTTTGTTTAACAAAAAAAAAAAGTTTAATATATGATTAAAAGAAATTGTTTTATGTCTTCATTTGATTGCCAGAAAAATTAAAATACACAGAATTTCTGAAAAAACAAGAACATTTCATAGAAATGTTTTTTTTTTTAAGAAAAAAAATACTTTTTGTTTTTTTTATTAAAATTACTTAAACCATTAAAATGGAATCCAGAAAAAAAAAAAAAAGGGAATTTGAGGGGAAAAAACACATTTCATAGGGCCCTGTAAGCAGTTATATTTTTCAATATGTTTACAAAACATACATTACCATAATATAAGTTTTTTTTTTTATTATTATATATTAATACAATACATATACATTCTATATTTTTTTTAAATATATAAAAAATATAAATATATAATTTACATATAACAATATAAATGCCTAATTAGCGATTTGGCAGTTTTGATTTAAAGGTGACTTTTAATCAACACGGTGGCAAAAACAAATAGTGCAGATTCCTTTAAGACCGACGTGTAATTATTCCCCAGCTGTATTTATAGGGACTCTCATTGGATTTCCACTGGATTATGGTACAGATGACTTTGTGATTCAATGACTGTCCTCACAGATCTCCTGTGCTTCAAGAGGAAGCACACGCTGAGTGGTCCGTCAGCAAGCTTACCCCACCTGTACTTAGGCTCAAGTGAGAATCCTGCAATCAAGGAGGGAGATCACTTTGTGCATTCAAAGTGTGATTAAGGGTAATCCATTAACTCCGTGACGTAAGCCTCATCCTCTTCAGCGTGATTTTTATATCCATCACTCACCTCCTCATTCCTTCTCAGAACATAAAGATGAGGAAACCCTGGCCTGAATTAGACTATTTTTTCTGTGAATTTCAATTGATGTGCAGTCAGTGTGTGTTTATGTGTGGCTTATCTGACGATTAGAGCTGGAACTGTTAGTTTAAACTTGTTTTAAACCAGTTTTTATCTGCCTGTTGAGATATCTCATTTCTCATCCGCATCTCATTTATATAAATGCCATCTGATCAATATGTTTTCATTGTGATCCATGGCTGCATTTTCATACGTTTGTGTCCGTGTCACCAGCCGCTGGGTTTATTCCTCTCTGGATTATATTGGAGACCTCCTGACTCTACACTGCAGACAGCAGGAAAGGGAGGAAAACAAAGATGAGTGTCTGAGAGATAACAGAGAGGAGGAAGAGGACGGCGGAGAAGATACTGAGAGGAGAAAAATGTTTGCTGAGAGGCCCTTATTAGTTTCGCTACTACTATTTGCTACTATTGCTCATACTTGTGGGTCTGATTGTGATATGGACAGGAATTATATCTCAAATCGTGTGGAAGAGAAGTGTGTGAGTCCTTTTCAAAAGGAAAGGAAAATGTGCAAAAATCCCATAGACTGACATTGAAGGAGAAAATTATATCACAGTATATTACTACATCATTGTAACCGTAATGCCTATTAGGTCCCATATCATTTCAGCTGTGCGTTGTATTATTTTGGTGTAAATGTTCCTCAGTTCATGCTTTCTCCTTTTTTAACTACAGTGATGACAACATGAACCAGCATTCACAGCCAATTTTACTTCATTAAAGGGGACATATCATGAAAATCACACTTTTCCTGTTTAAGTGCTATAATCGGGTCCCTGGTGCATCTACCAACCCAAAAAATGTGAAAAAGGACAACCCATTAACTTTGTTTTGGCAAGCCTTTCTCTGCAAGCATGTGAAAAAAAACGAGTCGCTTAGATTTCTCTCCCCTAGTGACTTAGGAAGGAGAGCTTATTATAATATTACTGCCCCTTAATCTGCATGTTTCCACCCACAGTGTCATCATTTTGTTTTTGCAAGTGAAAACGGTGTACCAGTTCTAACGCCATAGCAAAAGTCAGAGCAAAGCATTCTAACTGTTCTGTCGTTGGCTGCACAGATGTGCACAGAAAACTATTTAGAGTCATTTTGGCTGCGTGAGATTCTCCAGATTTGTTGTTGAGCAACCGAAGCGCAAGCTGTTAAAGCTCCACCTCTTTTGAAAAGCAGGCAGGGAGCAGCAGATCATTTGTATTTAAAGGGACACATACCAAAACGGTGTGTTTTTGCTCACACCCAAATAGGGGCAAATTTGACAAGCTATAATAAATGATCTGTGGAGTATTTTGAGCTGAAATATATTATAATATAAAATGTGTGTTTAAAACATCAATTATAATACACACACATATTCATTTACATTTAAAAATAAGTTATATTATGGAAATGTATGTTTTGTACATGTATTAAAAATATATCTGCGGGGACTGGGTGAGATTAAATTACCACAATACATTACTACATCAACCGAAATATCCATTATGCAATGCAAGTCGTTTTGGATAAAAGCATCTGCTAAATACATAGATGCAAATGATTATGCCCATATAATTTCAGCTGTGTGTTGTATTACTGTGGTGTAACTATAATTTTAAGAGTTTATTTTTAATTCTTTAATTAGAATGAATATGTATAAACCTTGTTCTGTAGCTGCCCAGCAGCACCATGTTTGTGGTGTTATTTTTTTGCTTTTAATCTCCCGGAAGATAATTCCGCTGTGATCCAATTAACACCTGCTCTGCCCTCCTATTTTAACAGTGGTAATCAGCTCACACTAATGCTGCAGGTATCAGAAGCAGCCATGCTCTCAGATCTCAGCGCCCAACGCTAGAACTGTCACGCTAATCCACTCAAACAATGTTCCTTCCTCCTGCATCTTTCATCTGCTCCGTTTATATCACTTGCGAGGGCCATATCACTCTTGACACCATAGAAGTGCATTTCATCCTGTGACTTTTGCCCTGTCTGGTCACCCAATCAGACGCTGAAACAGGCAGCAGTCTTTAACCGAGCCCCGTCCCCTCTACTCATGATGGTGGCCCATTATTGTTGCTATGGGAACAGTCTCAACTTTGCCGTCTGTGCTGATCTTCTCCCTCTTTGCCACGTCGTCACCACGTGAGCCCATGGGTTGTTCAACTGGTAACTTCTGCTGTGCTTTGTTGAAAAGCAAACAAGTTGAAGATGAGAAAGGAATTGCTGCAGCTGGCAGGATCGAGTGAAATGAAAGGTCAAGGTGGCTGTCTGATAGGGGATTTTCTGAATTGGGATAGTGGTGTCTGTCCTGTGATTTAAGGATAATCTTCTCAACAGTAACTAATCCGCGGCCCACTGGTTAGGTTGATGTTTTTGTTGTTATCCCTCATTCTTTTAGAGCTTTTACCGTCAGCACTGTACCAGTATCTGTGAGCTAAACTGTTTGGGTGAATCTCACAGAAGCAGTTTGCGTCATATTTTATCCTAAATCAAAAGAGGAAAATATTAAATTGTTTTGCATAAAAAAACAAAGCCTTTTAATAATGTTATTTTCATGACACCATGACAAATCAGGAACTTTCTTTGCAAGGCTGAATGCATGTTTATGATGAATATCCATAAAATATTGTATTGGTCTATCTTGTGTTTTCTTCACCTCGTGATATTGATTTGGTTATGAAAATACTGCTTTGTTGAAACAACTTCCCCCTTCAAAGCAAATTATATTATATTTATTCATGGTGGTACAGCTGCTATTTGAGTTGTCTCTTCATTATTTGCCCTAATTATACTTTTGTTTACTTTAGCATGAATGCCTTTCGGGAATCGTGCTTTCAACAGGCGTCAATATAGCTACTGTTTTATTTGTTTTATATTTATAATACATTTTCTTGCATTGTGCAGTCTAAAAAGGTCAAAACTTTCCATCATTTATTCTGTTTCGCACCTTATCTAACTGATCGCCTTCCTGCCTCTGTTGTCCAGGTTTCCTCTTGTTCAAGGATTTCTGCATGAACGAGATCGACGAGGCCGTTCCGCAGCTGAAGTTTTATGAGGAGGTAAAATTGTTTTTTCTTTGCAGGCAAGCTTCTGTATATTCCCATTAATGGGCTTTGTGGCAATTGTGCTTGTTTTTACTGAATTTGTTTGTATTTGACCTGATTTATCCTCATGCTTGTTATATGACCCGCAATGACATGGCTAGTCGACAAGTTTTTTCCACTTCCATTCACCAGAAGAACACCATGTGTCCTATTAAAGAACGTTGGATTGTGTCTGAGATGATGATAATCTTGTTTTGTCCTTTTCAGATTAAAGAGTACGAGAAGTTGGATTCAGAAGAGGAGAGGCTAACTCGCAGTCGTCAGATTTACGACGTCTACATAATGAAGGAGCTTCTGTCATGTTCACATGTAAGAATAAAATTTGGCAGATTAGATTGTCTCTGCCACTTCAGTTCTATTAATTTTGAAATGTGTCAGTTACAGTATCCAATTTAGATCTGCTCCAATCATGTCAAAGCTTTCTATTTGTGAAGATGAATATATATATATATTTCATCTTCACTGACATACTTCAAACGAAGTTCTTTTTCGTTCTTCGTTTAGGAGTAAAACGAAGTTCGAAATGCGTGTCCAGCGATATACTGTAAACGAACATCTGACGCCGCCCACACTACTGAGAGCGACGGTTATATGAATATGTAAATATGTGCCATGCACTTTCTAGCACTTTTTTCAACAAAAATAAGAAAACAGCAAGCATTCATTATAGAAAGCATAAGAAAAGCGTCTGATCATAACAGCATGGGAATGTTAGCACGAGCTCTGCAAATTAGCACTCCAGTGACGTCTTCATATAGCTCTTTATTCAGTAGATTGCTAAAAATCAAGCAGCTTTACAGTATCAGACATGAAAAACAGTGTTAGTGCCAAATTCATTTTGTTCTATAAAGCGGCTATCCAGTTTGTTCATGTTTTCACCCGTGGAGCTTTTACCTCGATGAACTGAAACACAGGAAACGAGTCAAAGACGCGTTTGACACGAATGAAGGCGGAGCCTCAGCATACACCTCCTATTACATTATCATCAGGGACCAGTGGTAGTACGAAGGTGTTTTGCAGCTGGAGCTAACTTTTCCTGAAAGTTCGCTTTGGCAAGCCGTTTCGAACTTCCAAAAAGAACACAAAACGAACTTCGTTTTGGCCTTATTTTGTTTTAAATGACGTCACATCAGTTCGTTCTTCTATTTCATTTGAAGTATACTGGGGCCTTTACCGTACATAATTTATGAGCTTCTACAACTTTTGACTTCCTAACTGAACTCCTTACTACAAATTGATCATAGAAATAAAAACAGTATTAAGTGCAAACAATAAGTGCAAGCATAATTAAAGTTAACTCTCTCAGTATTCAAAGTGCAAATAGAATCCAAATTTTTCAAGGATGATACAGAGCTAAAAGATGGTTACAACGCTTTGAAAATGCGGGGTATTAAAATTGCGTGTGAATGCGCTTGCATTTTACTTTCGCGATCGCACGTACTCTGTGAATAGGGAGCACTGTTGTACAACGAATTCACCGCCATGTTCTTGTCAGTCATCTCGTCACGTGATCACTGAACTCTGATTCCTGCTGCACTACGTACGACTTTGCAGCTCATGTTGGATGAGCTGGATGGGATTGAAGCGAACATTATCCAACTGAATGAAATGGTTTTTATTTCTATAAAAAGCAAAACGACAGTGGAGGCGTAATGTAAACTTAGCGGTGGCATATTCTATCCAGCTTTTAACCTGACCTTTTAATCTTACAAGATCTTGTCACACCCCTAATATATATTTGAATAATATTTTGTTATATTGTTGTTTATAATCATGAACTCTAATATGATGCATGCAAAGGTACATGATTCTATAATGCTTCTAGCTGGAGGCATGATGGTTCTTATTGTCCATTGAAGATCCGGAGACTCCATTCAAATGTTTTCTGTTGAGAAAACAAGAGTCCCATTAGCCTCCGTCAGTCTCCAGTTGTAGCTTTTCAGAAACAGGAAGCCTGAATGGACCAACACAATGGCTTATAGGACACTCGAGGCCTGTGCGATTATGTCACAGTGTTTTATGTTGTGATAACCAGGAATGCTTAGGAGGTTAATGTCGATGCTTGACGTTTATTCAGGGAAAACTGTTCTTGTTTCTTTAGTGTTTTGACCTCCCTTATCGTAAATGTCACTTAATCTACCTTCCTTTCTCACAGCCCTTCTCTAAGAAGGCAGTAGACCATGTCCAGACTCACCTAGCAAAGAAACAAGTTCCTCCAAATCTCTTTCAGGTAAGTCCCCCAACATGAAATAAAATCCAACCTGTTTTTCCGGGTGCAGATTGGCTTTTGTTCATTTAACACAAAGGAAGTAAAGTGTTTAGATAGCAGGTACTCACAACTGATCCTTATGCATTTGTTTTCTTGCCTTCTTTCAGCCATACATAGTTGAAATCTGTGACAGTCTTCGAGGAAATATCTTTCAGAAGTTCATTGAAAGGTAACACAGATGGCTACAAAGCTTTAAAAAAAGCATACTATTCAAATGCATGTTTGAATTTTATTGTTTGAGAATGATTTTAACATGAAAACCTTTCTCTTCGCCCGATAGCGACAAGTTCACGCGTTTCTGCCAGTGGAAGAATGTAGAGCTCAACATCCATGTAAGTTTTCCCTTGTGCTATATTTACCCAAAAGTTCTTCATGCACCTTCATAAACTTTTGAAATAAACTTTTATTTAATGCTGCTCCTGATTTTGCATGTAGTTGACAATGAATGACTTCAGCGTGCATCGGATCATTGGCAGAGGGGGTTTTGGAGAGGTGTACGGATGCAGAAAGGCAGACACTGGGAAAATGTAAGTGCTGTTATAAGGATTAAACCAAAAAGATGCTTTTTTTTTTTGGGTTAGGATAAAAGGATGGTACTCACTTACTGTGTGTGTCTCAGGTATGCCATGAAGTGTTTAGATAAAAAGCGTATCAAAATGAAGCAGGGAGAAACGCTGGCGCTCAATGAGAGAATCATGCTGTCGTTGGTCAGCACCGGGGTGAGTGACACATACATGTACACGGACGTGCTTATTACTCAGACTGCACAATAACATCTGTTGTACCCTCTCTGTCTTTATCTGCAGGATTGTCCTTTCATAGTGTGTATGACATATGCCTTCCACACCCCTGATAAACTGTGTTTCATTCTGGACTTGATGAATGGTAAGGGCAGCCATCATCTCTTCGGTCTAAAGACCTGTTCATGACAATTCCAACATATAAGAGGCATTTTTTCTTAATAAAACTACTTAAATGCCAAATGGCAAAACCTAATACATTTTTCGACACCCAAAAGACTAAAGGGGTTGCACACAAGATGAGAAGCGCCTGTTCGCGCCACATGGTTTAAATATGAAAACATTGTTTTCTATGAGTGTAGGCACATCAGTGCCCAGCTACGACTCAGGACGCCGTTCAAAATCCACGCCACTAGCATAGTTTTCAATTAAATTACATTATATTTGTCCCAAAAAATGACAACGAAAAACTCAAGGTGAAGTTGGGGAAATACACTGAATTATATGTGGAAATATGAAAATCGACTGCATGGAGGAAGATTGCAAATTTTACCTGATTTTCAGGTGAGATTCTTAATTCAGTTAACGTATGCTAGAGCTGCACGATTAATTGTTAGAAGATCACTTAAACACTTATGTGATCTTATTCCTAAATGGCAACGATTCTCTTTGTCTTAACCTTTGACACAATCACATTCAAACATTCAGATCTGCGTTGGCGCTGCCACTGACCCAGAGAAAGCATTTATCAAGGTATGATACGGTTTCACAAACGGTCTTTTAATAATTCATTAAAATGAATTAAACATTTTTAAATTGACTGCAGCAATTAACATTTTTTCAGAACCTCTAATAAATTACGTTATTTTATTTAGTTGTCTGTTCAGAATTGTGGGAGAATTGCAATCTCTATTTGAAACAAACAAAAAAAAATTATCCTGAATCATGCAGCTCTAATGTACGTCCTTAGGTAAAATGTTCAGTGACTAAGGTTAGCAGCGATTATATTTAATTGTACAGTGAAATAATAATATAACATGCAGTACAGACTTTATCTTAATTTCATAATGTCCTTGGATATATCAATATTGTTGACGACAAACTGACAATAGAATGTGCAAGTCTGGTGTGCGATACCTCTAGATGCGATGCAACGCTTCTGGTCCAGTCTGCGACCGCTTTAAGACACCAAATAAACAAAGCAAAAGTGCAGTACTTTGGACTATTTTGTTAATAGTGATTTGATTTGATGTTTTGTTTTAGATTCATGAGCATATTTTTGTGCTGTAAATTTGAGTTTTTTTGTTTTTTTGGGGGGGAAATTTGAGAATCTCACCAATCCAAGCCAACACCACACCAGTGTGAGATTGTAGAAGGCCATTTAGGGCTCTCATTTTGACCTTCCTCAATATCTCAATGTCAGCCTGAACATGGGGCGGAGCTTCCTCTTCAGACACACTCACACTTCCTGTATCTGCGCTGCAGCATGGGCCACTTCTCTGAACGTCTTTCTTGATTTGCGAAACAATCACTTCACTCACTTCAGAAAAAATGGAATTAACTCTGCAAAAAACATTTAGACACTCTGTAATCATGTTGATACATATCAGAATGATAAACATTTTCCCAGAATTCTCAGAAATAGACAGTATTTAAAGGTGGTAAAGAGGATCTTTTCGTCGACTGAGAAACCAAAGACTGTTACTGAGTTTTTGAAATGAGCGCATGTGTAAGAACAACCCCCATCCTTCACAGCTCATTTCGAGGGAACGCCTCCCAAAACTCCTGCACGGGTATTGGAACATGAGTGTTTACCACCGGCATTCGCTGTGTCGTGTTAGTGGATTCATTATGTCGGACTCACCGCAGGTAACTCATAATCTGCAGTTGTTACTCCTATCTCCTGACAAAAACATTGCATGCGGCACCTGTGGAGTGTGGGAAGTTACTGGAGCGCGCAGCCGCGCATGTCTCGTACAAGGAACATCATGGCAGTGATTGACAAGCCAGAGGGCCAATCCGCGCACGTCTTTCACAAGGAACGTAATGGCAGTGATTGACAAGCTAGAGGGCCAATCGTTTACGCGCTGATCGCGTAAACGATTGGCTGATATTTTTAAGGCCCTACTTCAAGCACAGATGATTTATATTAATATTATTCCTTTCAGTGCACCTAATAAATAGTCTTTTATCAGTTAGTAAAGACAGTTTCAAGTAATATTGCAAAAATGTATAAAACAAAACATCCTCTTTAGCAGGATGTTTTGAACAGCCTCTTTAAGTGGCTGTTCATGTGACATCTCTTTAGTCAAATTACATTAATTAATTAAAAACTCATACTGGCTAGACTGGAAGATCCTTAACCGACCTACAACTTGAAACAATTAGAGAGGATTGGTGTTTTTTGCAATTAAAGGTGGACTCAGTAGAATTTCAAAAACACTGTTTGGAAGTTAGTCGGGCTGACAAAATCAACAAACAAACCAATCGACATTAGGGAGCATATGACGGTCAAGGAGAGAGAATGAGAGCAAGAGGGAGATTTGAAAATAAGAGTTAAAAAAAACTGCAGAACGAGAGATGGGACACAATACAAAAGAGCTCAGAAGAATATCACTGGAAGGAAGGTTTATGACTGGGCAAGCGCTTTAGGACAGCGTTTATATTACAAAAGCTTTCCAGCGTTGGAGAGAGCTAAGTGGGAAGGCCTGAAAACAGATGCAGAGGCTGCTTTGAGCCGGCTCATGTGAGTAACACTGGGTTTGATTGTCTGGAGCTGCTGTGCTGTTGGCGACTAACTACGAGCACTTTGTATTTACTCTTGTGTACTGTAAGTTCATTTTTTTTTGTGCTTCCTTGTCGTTCGTTCATCAACCGCGCTTTATTTTTCATGAAGCATTTTGTTGCGCGTCAGCTGTGATAAACAGCCATCCACTCGTTTGCTTGTGTAACAGTGGCCAGATAGTGAGAGTTTTGCAGTTAAACCACTGCATACTGACGACCGCTAGAGAATGCGGTGTTTTGCGTCACTGTAAGTGCACTCGCCTCGCCTGCAAGCAGCGGACGGGCCTGGGTTCGGAGCGGGGTGGTTAAGATTGGAGTGTGAGTGTCTTTTCGAGGTTATGTGAGTAACCAGAGACGTTTTGGAGGCAGAGCAATGAAGAGAGGGGTGGGTTTGTTTAGGTCGATTTCAAATATCAACAATGTCCAACAGCGTTTTTCAAAATCTACTGATCCCACCTTTAAATATAAATGCCATTGTTTTTAAAATATGAGATTAGAACAGGAGTTTATTCAGTATTTGTTTTTTGGGGGAGGGTTTTTTGCTTTGTTTTGCCTTTTGTTTTATTATTTTAACTTTTATCGTGCTTTATTATATTATTCTTTATTTTTGTTACTTAATTTAATTTAGTTTTTTTTTTTTTTTTTATCTGCCTACAAACTTATTGTGATGATATTCTGTTAATCTTCTATTGATTTATCTTATATATATTTATAACACAGTTTTAATAGTTTGATTGTACATGTGTCTTTCAGGCGGAGACCTTCACTATCACCTATCTCAGCACGGGGTCTTCAGTGAGAAGGATATGCGTTTTTATGCAGCTGAGATCATACTAGGCCTCGAACACATGCACAATCGTTTTGTTGTCTACAGAGACCTCAAGGTGAGTTCTTCGCCATACCAGTTGTTCTTTTTCGCACTGAGAGAATTGTTTTTACTGTCTTCTGTCACTGGAAAACCTGTGCTTGTGATTCCCTGTTCCCGCTGAAAAGGGAAAATAAAAATTTGTTCCATTGGAGTTTGTGTATTTTGTAATGTAAGCTTGTATCTGTTTTGCGTCGTCGTCTGAGGTTATTTTTTATTAAGTTTGGCTGAGCTGTCTGTCTTGGCAGCACTGTTTATTGTCTTTAAATGGAAAAGTACGTCATATGACGGTGCGAGTCGAGGTTAACCTACAGTCCCAAACGTAGAGTTTAGACTGCCATTGCGATGACCGCTAATATCATGTAATTTGTCGACCCTCCGTGTGGAAGCAGCAGGAGTATAGTTATGCAATCGTTGTGAATTATGCAATTTTAAGTGAGATGTTTGGGCTTCATGCTGCCAGATTGCTGAGGATATGCAGGATCTTCCCTGGCAAGCTCCTGAAACGGGAGACTGCACATGCGAGCGGGGTGCGTTCTTTGAGCTAGCGATCCTGTTGTTTTTCCACAGTATTACTGCTGATTTGCGTAGAAGAAAAACTCAGTGTGAAATAGATCACGTTTGCTTGCTTATACCATTGAGCAACATTCCTGAGAACTATAAAGCTTGGGAAGATTTCCAGTGCGATATGTCTCTTACAGGGACATTTCTTGTTTACTCGCCCTCATATCATTCCAAACCTGTACGCTGATAGTTTTATGTGGAAGATCATTTTTTTTAATAAACATCATGCAGATCTTTTTATATACCAGTAGTTTAATGCTAATATATGGCTCATAGGAAATCTCATATAATTCCTATTGAAGCTTAAAGGGTTAGTTCACCCAAAAATGAAAATTGTCATTTATTTCTCACCCCTATGTCGTTCCACACCTGTAAGACCTTTGGTCATCTTCAGAACACAAATTTTTGGATAAAATCTGATGACTTAGTAAGGCCTGCATCACCAGCAATAACACTCCCTTTTTCAATTCCCAGAAAGTCATTGTTTTTAGCTGGAAACTTTTGGCTTTGCACTTACACTATTGCTCTATTTTTTTTTTATTTTTTCAGTAAATGTTTTCCATTGAATCACAGTGATGCTGTTTTTGTGGCTGTTGCTTTATCAGAGATTTTTTTTTTTTTGGACTGTGTCCATATCTTAACATCACTTGCTGTTCCCCACAGCCTGCGAATATCCTCTTAGATGAACATGGACATGTTCGCATCTCTGACCTGGGCCTGGCCTGCGATTTCTCCAAAAAGAAACCTCACGCTAGCGTGTAAGTTCCTCTTCACAAGGCTTCAAAACCTCATCTTTTATTAGTGTAAAATAAAAATGTCTCTTGTTTGGGGAAAGTGTGGTTGCTTCTGTTCTCTGACAATGTTTCTCTGCATTGACACAAGCTCTTTGTTGTCTCATACTCATGCTTGAGCGTATTGGAGCTTTGTTTTCTGTTTGAATATATATTTTAAAATGTAATTTATTCTTGTTATGCAAAGCTGAATTTTCAGTATCATTACTCCAGTCTTCAGTGTCACATGACACTTCTGAAATCATTCTAATATGCTGATTTGGTTTTTAAGAAACTATTATTATTATCTTTGTTGAAAACAGTTGTATTGCTTAATATTTTTGTGAAACCATGATAATTTTTCTTTGAATAGAAAGTTCAAAAGAACAGCATTTATTTGAAATAGGAATCTTGTGAAAAAATATATATATATATTTTTTTTTTCGGTCACATTTGATCAATTTAAAATGTCATTGCTGAACAAAAGTAATTTATTTAAAAAGAAATCTTACTGACCCCAAACTTTGTGCAATAAGCAGACAGACTCTGATGTTTACAAAGCAAAGCTGAAACAATGTTGTAAAAATTAAATTGTTGTGGATGTTTAAAAATTTGACACATTTACCCCTAACCTTTACATGTCAGCTCCAATTTAATAAATTTAAAAAAAAGCATTATTTTAAAGAGTTATTTATCAAATGGTCTCATTTCAGAACAGACGGTACAATCTTTAAGGCACAGTAGCTAAAACATCCTGGTACATTCAAAGGTTCAAAGAGAGGATGGAAAACAAAATGTAAATGCATAACAAAATTAGTTTTTGGGAGAGTGGACTTCAAATAAAATGACCTTTTTATGTGTAATGTAACAGTTCTTTTGACTGTTTGTTATGTATGAGAATGAGCCTTGTTGTGTTTACAGTCAGTGTGTGTTCAGCCTGGGGGGTGTGTACACTTTGAATTTAATGTGCATTAATTGCTGTGTTTGCAGAGGTACCCATGGCTACATGGCACCTGAGGTTCTGCAGAAAGGAACAGCATACGACAGCAGCGCCGACTGGTTCTCTCTGGGCTGCATGCTGTTCAAACTCTTGCGAGGGTAAGACCACCCTCTTCAGCGGCCCGCTCATGAATTCTTTATCTGTCTCTCTCTCGCTCTCTTTTAGTCTCTGTCTGTGTTTCTCACCTGTTTGATGTAGAGTGTAAAGTTTAAATGTCAGGGGTTTGGAGGCAGTAGGTCAGGAGCAGACACCATAGAGAAAAAAGGCAGAGAGAGAGGGGGTGGAGACCACTGAAGCTGTTGCTAGGTAAGGTGGGGGGGGGTGAAAGGAAGATGTAATGGGGGCGGAGTCTGGCCCATGCATGTCTTTCCATTGAGGTGTATGTCTCTCGCACTCTTCAAAGCAGAATAAAAGCAGTTCAGAACAGGCATGGAAAGTTCTATCCATTGAAATACACATCTATACATTTACATTCCACATAAATATAAATTATTATTTAAAATAATTATTTTAAAATGTACATATACGCAGTGTTTTATATATATATATATATATATATATATATATATATATATATATATATATATATATATATATATATATATATATATATATATATATTATATATAAAACACTGTGTATATGTACATTTTAAAATAATTATAATTTTATAACAATAATTTATAGCATTTTAAATCATACTTATCTAATGTTCATTAAGTGTATATATATATATATATATATATATATATATATATATATATATATATATATATATATATATATATATATATATATATATATATATATATATATATATATAATATAGTGTGTTTATTTTGAAATGATTATTTGTAATTTTATATAATCCATATCATTTTATTTTTTACTTTTTGAGGTTTTACTAATTACGTTCAATAACAACGCTAACAGTAAGCCCATCTGACGGATGCCGATCCATCTCAATTTTTGCTTTACACCTAGGCAGTGAATGAGACGATATGCTTGTGTCTCACGGTCAATAACTGAGAGTGAAACGTTTTTGAACTCTCATGGAAACCCCCCTCCTGCCTACCTGCCACTGCTAAATCACCACATGTGTCTTCTGTTTGACGTGGCGAGGCTGTGCACTTTGTGTGCGGTTACATGAACTCTCTGTTTCTTCTGTTCTCACAGGCACAGTCCATTCAGGCAGCACAAGACCAAAGACAAACATGAGATTGACCGCATGACCCTTACCATGGTAAGCGACTACAATCAGCTTTATTTTTGTCATTTTCTTTTGTTTGTCTTTATGTACCATCACACATAATGACATATACATTAGAGTGATCTAATTTAATGTTCTACATTATGCATGATGAAATGGTCTGAATCCCCAAAAAGTGGTTACCTAGAACAGGGTGGCTGCAGGTCCTTAAAAAGTCTTAAAATGTCTTCAATAAAGTTTTCCTAATAAAAGGCCTTAAAAAGTATTAGTGTCTTAAATTAAGATTTGATGGGACTTAAAAAATGTTGTCACATTACTGCAAACATTTCTCTAGTCTGTCATTGGACAGACTGAAGAAGATTCCCCCCCTCGCGGTAGTTACTGCGTCATCAGAGAGAATTGAGGTACAGACTGAACGGAATGTCGAAACATCCATGGCCAGATAATACACAAACTACTTTTCTCGGGTAGATCAAACAAACCAGTGTCTCACTAGTGAAGTTTTGATGGATGAGGATTGCAATCAAGGAAAAGACGATTGTGGTGACTTACAGGAAATGTACAGTAGGCACGCGTGAGTCCGTTATATTGATGTATGATATGAAGTGAAGTGACATGTGGCCAAGTATAGTGAACCATACTCGGAATTTGTGCTCTGCATTTAACCCATCCAAGTGCACACACACAGCAGTGAACTCACACACCATGAACACACACCCGGAGCAGTGGGCAGCCAATGCTGCGGCGCCCGGGGAGCAGTTAGGGGTACGGTGCCTTGCTCAAGGGTCTCACCTCAGTCGTGGTATTGAGGATGGAGAGAGCGCTGGATATTCACTCCCCTCACCGACAATCCCTGCCGGACCTGAGACTCGAACCCATGACCTTTGGGTTACAAGTCTCTATCCATTAGGCCACAACTAATGGATAGAATGTGCCTGAATGCACATTGTATTTATCCACATTTACACATTTCACTACGTTCACGTTGTTTCCACACACATTCAGGATAGTGTTTGGATTTGTCATGTGTATGTTTAGTAATTCTGAATGAATCCGGTTGGTATATGCAGTCAGGCGATTGGTTTAGGTTTTGTTTTGCATCTCCATGTGGTCCTGTTCGGTATCGCAAATTGACTTGTCTTAAATGTAAACAAGCTCTTTGCTAATTGCATTGTACACACTATACACTGAATTCTGATAGTCTTAAATTTAACTTGTTTATATCTGTAGACACCCTGAAGAACATTTTTATCAACCATCCAGATCTTAGTTATAGCTTTAAAGACTTCTAGTGAAGTGTTACCCATAAATGCTGTTCAAACTTCGTTCAAACTGGAAAGTGTCTTTTTGAGAGCTTCTTAATGCTGAATGAGGATATTGCCGTGAAACGTGAGATGGATAAACGAGCCTTCCATGGAAGTGAAGAGGGAGCATTTCATTATTGGCGCACCTGTGCCTTTACACCCACTGTTTAGCAAGGGAACGCTAATGGAGAGGAATTTGCATCCACGCTTTGCATTTACTGTCCTCCTCTCACCATCGCAGTAATTTAGTCCTCACCGAGCTGCCACGCTCTTGACTGTTGTACAGTCACTAGAAAGGAAGTCACTTGTTTTTAATGCTGATTTGGGACTTTTTGTGGTTTCCCTTATAACTAAGACACAAGTGAGCTGTCTGCTTAGGCGTCAATTCTCCCAAGGCAAAAATATGCTACCTTCTGAGATACCTGGCTTCGATTAAAATGCATGCATCTTTCACAGATAGGATAGTCCCAGAATACATTAAGACAATTTAGCAAATCAATTCTCAAGATAGTTACAACTCATTATAAAATGCACAGTATTTGTATGTGCCATGTATTGTTGTGCTTATTAAAGTATTAGCTTGCTTAGAAACATGCTAATGTCTGACTCTATTTCGCTGCTTATGAAGTTCGATTCAAAGGAGTCATTATAACTTAAAACAAAGTGCGTCCCAATTCACATGCTTGTGCACTATTCTATGATGTTTTGTAGTATAAATAGTGTGATTAATGCGTTCACACTGAAAATTCCAAATAGAGAATGTGCACTTTAAATACCTGGATGATGCACCTAATTAACCGAAAAAAACAAAGTATTTATGCACTCAACTGTTGCAGCATTAATTTCATAGTGGAGGGGAGGGGTGAGCGATATGACCAAATTTTTATTTCATGAAATGGGAGATTTTATTTCATGATAACGATATATATCACAATATAGTTATATTGTGTTATTTTATCTCTTTTTTTTGTTAAAAATAAGAAGAATGTAACACATTACAAACAATACAAATACAATATAACTAAATAATTTTTTTCATGTACAACAGGCTTATTTAACATGTAGTTAAAATTAGTACAGAAATTTAATACAATTTAAATAAATATACATTTATTCTTATTAAAGCTAAAAAAAAAGTTTAGTCAAGAGCAGTAAGTTATTTTTTCCTTCGTTTGATTCACATTACTGACACAGAGCAGCAGGTAAATTAGGCTGCTGTCACTTTAAGAGCAAACGGATCCATTATACTGATTCACGTCCAGTTTACGCCCAACTGTTTACTTTCACTTGAGACCTAACTGGCTATATTTGCATGAATACTCCACACGATGGATATTTTGACATAATTGTGTGTGTATTCTACCATTCAAGGGCAATAAGTTGTGAAAGATGCAGCTTAAGCTGTGTGTCAGTCATCACGTGCACTGCACTGAATTCTTTTTCACTGCTTATTGTGCTTACTAAAACTTTTTAACATCGAGCATGTCCCAAATTCACAACTGCCTTCTGAGATAGGCAACTTTCTGTGTGCGCCTTTTGGCAGTGTGCTAGACAGCACATCAAGCACGTCCAGCTCTTTATATTCTCATTTATGAATTTAATCACGGAAGTGACAATAGTGCTGTATTTTTACATACCACAATATAGCAAAATCTCTAACGATAGACAGGGGCTGGCAGACTCTAATGTTGAATGACAAAATAACCTTAAATTCACACACTACACGGTTGAATACATAGCGCACAAGTACATAGTGTGTAGTGCGTCATTTGGGACACAGCTGTAGTACTACAGCAGAAAGAGCTGTCCGGTGTCCAAGCAGGTGCTGTTCAGCAAAGACTTTAAACAGTTTTCCTCTGACAGGCATGATGATCATGTTTTGTTTGGAAACTGGAACACAAAGATTTTGAGCCAAGACTATCAGATGTTTGATTTTCTTTCCTTTTTATAATGTCCATATAATATAGTGGTTTTTTTTTTTTTTTTTTTTTTTTAATGAAATAAAAGACATTCCAGTTTGTTTTTGGATGCCAACCTCCCAGGGAAAATTATCTCCAGATTTCATTAGTCAAGGATTTTGAAGTTATCTTGTAAAATAAGTGGTTTTATACTCTCATCAGATTTAGTTAAGATTGGACTGGAAAACTTAATCATGACCCAGAGGTTCATTGGCCAACGTAGACTACTATTCAAAAGTTTGGAGGCCAGTGCAATATTATTATTATTATTATTATTATTATTTTATATATATATATATATATATATATTTATATATTTATTTATATATATATATAATTTTTTTTTTTTTTTTTTTTTTTTTTTTAGGGCTGACAATCGATTAAAAATTAAAATTTTTATTACATACTCTGATTAATTAATCTAAATTAATCTCATACATAATTTTTGCTGTGAAAGTATTAAATATTTCAATTCAGATTAATCAATGCAGGGTTGGTCTTCGGTGGTGACAGACATGGTCATCCACACAAACAGTAAAAAGTGCCCTACCCACGTGATCTGCGAGCCCGATACTGACAATAAAGTACCCGTCACACTCACTGTATTTCTTTCTTGACCTCTTTGCAAAAAAAAAAAAAAAGTGATTTTATAGCTTTGTAAGAGATGTTTTTTTGCTAAACCTGAAAAGTATTAAAAAGTAGAAATTAGAAGTTATATTAACTAATAATATAATTTTCTACCATATACAATTGAATGCACCTAGCTAACAACAACTTGCTTTGTTCTGGTTTCACCTAACTCCAGTCTAAATTAACTGATTTTATAGGTAGGCCTAATTTACTACACATTGTCATTTAAATAACCTGAAAATATTGTGGATTATTAAGGCTAATTTTACTAACCACTCTTGCTAAATGGGGTAAGCACACTTATGTTCTCATTTCAGAGTTGTTCGAGTAAATGATTCATTATAGACAGTGTGGACCGATCAGTTGTTGTCATGATTCATTAAAATGAATCTGTTCAAATGAGTCATTAGCTTGCGAATTGGACATTAGTGGACGTTGACGCTTTGTGTGCGAATCGCGACTGTTATTAGGATATCGCAAAAGATTTGTCAACACATAAAACACTTCACCACTGGATAGAATTTTCTTTTTGTTTACTGAAAGTGTGGTTTATGTCAGCTGCACGTGCAGGGTGCCTGTCATTCTCCGAATGCGCCTCGTGAAACATGGATTTGGTCTTACGAACTTTTAGCATTGTGTCAGTCGATTTAGATTATTATGTGTGAGGTAGAGAGAGTGCAAAGACGGTGCTTACTTTCTCGCGCACACGAGGGAGGGGCTCTGCTCGTTCTGTCCGTCAACGCAGCAATCGTCTCCCTCCTTCATTTTACAGTCGAATGGTGGCTAGAACGGCTCCACGTTCAAAGGTCAATACGGAATGGATTAATCTGCGTTTTTTTTTTTTTTAATGCGTTATTTTGACAGCCCTAATAGATATATATAAAGTGTTAATGCTCGCCAAGGCTGCATTTATTTGATCAGAAATACTCTAAAACAGTAATATTGTGAGATATTACAGTTTAAAATAACTCTCTTCTATTTTATACATTTAAAAATATTATTCAGCATCACTACGCCAGCCTTCAGCGTCACATGATCAGAAACATTCTATTATGCTGATTTCCTGCTCAAGAAACATTTCTTATAAATGTTAATATTTGTGAATACATTTTTTCAGGGTTCTTTAAGTATAAAAGGTAGTTTATTTAACAACAACATAAAAATATGCTAAAACCACTCAAATAACATATAACGCAATACCCTGCTATCTAGTTCAGTGTTACTGTGATGGTACCTGACAGCTTGAATTGCATTTGTCTGCATTTACTGTGACTTTGGTAAATGTTGACCTTGATTTGAATGTGCAGTTGACGCACTGCCTGTTACGTAAACGAATTGTGTTTTGGCTGTCCTCGCATTCATTTGTATGATTATGAGGATATTTAAATACGGTTAAGCACTCTGTACTGTTAATGCTCTGTTGATCTAGATGGCAACTAGAAAGTTTGCTGTTCCTGCATATTTGCATTTTACTAATGATTGTTCTGTGTAACTGATGAGGAAAGCTAATGAAACAAAAGCAAACACTCACTCACTTGACTCGTCAAACACCAGGCAACACTGCATAAAGTCATGTTTAATGTGACATCAATCAAACTCATGAGCCACTTCCTGTTTCTCTGTTTCTTCAGAATGTGGAGTTGCCTGACTCCTTCTCACCTGAGCTCAAGTCCCTCTTGGAAGGACTCTTACAGCGAGATGTCGCCAAAAGATTGGGGTGTCTGGGACGGGGGTAAGTCAAATGCTTCATCTTCAAGATTAGATGTCTGAAATACTGCTCTGCCATTTTTTATGTTTCTTTAGTTTTTTTGTATTTTGTTTGTAGTGAACTGCACAAATAATAATAATAAACATTGTTTGATGCATCTTGTCTGGATGGAGCGGCTGTCTGAAAGCGTTTAGATTAGGCAGAAGAGCATGCTGGGAATTATTTGCAGCTCGTTCTGAATTGCTGACACCTGCTGGTCACCTACTGTATTGTAGCAAGTGGTGATGGTTGATAAAGTACATCCTACTTTACCTGTAAAGCAAAATATACTCTAGCAAAGCCTGTTTTTTTTTTATTTTCACAAAATTGTTTGTATAGTTGCAAAATGTAAATTATATTATCGCACTGATCTAATCTACTAAATACAACTATAAGGCATGAAAATATTAAGATATTACAAACATAAACATCACGATTTTCTGTAAAGCTGCTTTGAAGCAGTGTCTATTATGAAAAGGGCTATTCAAATAAATTTGACTTTCCTTGTCTGAATGTGATCTCTTTCACTCTCTGTAGGGCGTCAGAGGTAAAGGAGCATGTGTTCTTCAAGGGAATCGATTGGCAGCAGGTCTATCTCCAGAAGGTGAGACCTTTGACCTTCTGATTTCGGTATCAGCCCATGGAAGTCTTGTTGAATTGCTCATAACGTATAATGTGTTAGAATAGGTAGCATTGCATTAAACAGAGCATTTTACAGAAACAAAAGTAGCATTTCATCAAAATCATTTAGTTAAAGCAAGCTACAAAAACAAAAATAGCATTACAAACAAAGGCAGTTCAGACCGATCCCGGACGAGCCCCCAATTTATGTTACAACCCTGATTAAGGACCAACATAAAAAGCCATTCAAAAAAGTTATAAACAAATCGCAATGGCCAGAGCAAGAACAGTTTGCAATGTTTAACTGATCTAATTTAGAGTCCGGATGGTTGATTAGTCATCCAACAATCGATTAGCAAAGCTAAGATTTTTTTCTTTTTAGTGGTGCTGTTTTAAAAGGAATGAATTTAGACAAATGTCATCATAGAAAGTGTGTATTAGAGTGCTGACAGTGGCTGTTAGCATGCTAAAATCTTCTCCAGGAAGTTGTGACTCCAATTTCATCCCCTTTACAGCACCATCAATGCACAAAGTGAAGCCTTCAACAATACATTTTCATAAGACAATTACTGTCAGACCTCAAATCACTTCCTGTGAGCAGTGTTCCCATTAGTGTGCACAATCTGTAGATCTCTGTTTGATGATGATATTTTTTTAAATAAAAAGTTACAGTTTCTGAGCCAATATAGAGGGTATGCATGTGACATCACCGCCGGCCATTGTGACTGCGGTTACACCCACTGAGTGGCAAAAAGACTGAGTGGCAGCATTGGTTTTCAGTGTGAATGCTGCGAAAAACACACAAAACACATCCAAAACAGGAACGAGCTTTGTGATTGACTGTACAAATATTGTGATCGACAAAATAGATTTGACAAGAAATCGGAGGTATAACATTAATATGAGTGATCACTCAGATTTAGACCTATTGTATTTATATAAAGCATTCACAGGCAAATTTGATTTATGTATTTCCCTGGCATCGAAATCAGGCACAATTAGATGTCAGGAAACACGATTCCTGGCTGAATGTCAATATCCATGGATTAGGTTTCTTTAACAAGTTGTAAGGAACACTATCAAGCCCAACTTTTAGTGTAATCGTTTATTTTACTCACGTTTTCGCGGTTTCCCCTATTAAATCCAGTCATGCAGCAGGCCCTTTTGTCACTCAGTCCAGCTGAGGGAGCGTGTTTCGACAAGAATGTGACGTCAATGCATATCCTCTATAGTGCAACAGTTGGGTTCCAGAAGTAAAATCTCCATTTGTTTTCTCCATGGGTAAATTCATTTTCAATTACAACTTATAAACCTTTACGAGTTTGTTAATTGATGGTATATACTTTTATTGTAGCCATCCATTTGCATTATTTTTAACTGAATTGGTGTTGGAAAAACTACATTACCCATGATCCTGTACAGAAAATTCCACCAATCGGTGAGCAAATCGTCCCAAAAGAGCTTGCCGGGAATGCCCACTCCCATGAAGCACCACAAATGACGTAACTGCTTTTCTATCAAAATACTTAAATTTGCAAATATATTGTTTCTATAGATATCAACAAACTTAATTGAATTGTTTTATATTTTACCATCATTTTTAATGGACCGTCATTCACAGTGCTTCATGAGATAGTAGTTCTCTGAAGCCATTAAATACACAGTCTTGTACCTTTTTTCTTTTTTCCCAATCCTCAAATACTTTTTGCTTTAAATAAAAGTTTATGTTGTGATTCAACTAGTTGCTGTTTGACTTGCCTTATAACTTATAATGCTTTAACAAAGACTTTTATAAAATCCCATTGGAGAAAATTAATGGAAAAAATACTTCTGGAACCAATGGTACTAAAAAGTGGGTGGGCACTGATGCACTTTTATTTAATTCCTTTTTTTTTTTCTTTTTTCTTTTTTTTCACTCTGCTGATTGGTTCTGCAAGGTGAACTGTTCGGTTGTTTTGAACATTCCTGCCATGATAATTTTTCAGAGGGTTTGTATAATATTAATTCTCTGCATCTGTTTGGTTGCAGTACCCCCCACCCCTCATTCCCCCCAGAGGAGAGGTCAACGCTGCAGACGCCTTTGACATTGGCTCCTTCGACGAGGAAGACACCAAGGGAATTAAGGTAAAACCAGTCAAACTTTTCACTTATTCCACTTGGTGCTCAAGGCTGACGTCTTTGCTTCAGCTCAGTGACCATCAAAGTGGACTACTTTTTCTTCAAGTGGACCCAAGATTGTGTCCAGCAGAGAAAACTATATAAAATCTAAGATCACTTGAGCTTGTTTCATGCTTTGAAATCTGGAGGAATTTTCCGTTATGCTTTGAGCTTTGTAAATTACTCCCTTGTAGCCAGAATTTGACTTCCAGCATAAAGTCTGGTCCACATTGCAACTCATTCTTGCTAAGACTGCCCATTTAGACAGAAAGAGTCTGAATTGAATGTTATTGTGATCTTTGTGTCTCTTAGCTGCTTGACAGTGATCAGGAGCTCTATAAGAATTTTCCACTGGTGATCTCCGAGCGCTGGCAGCAGGAGGTGGCCGAGACGGTGTATGATGCTGTCAACAGTGACACAGATAAAAATGAAGCACGCAAGCGGGCCAAAAACAAGCAGCAGGGCCATGAAGAGGGTGAGACACTGCACATTAGGATTTGTTTTATTGTGACATAATATTCTGTGCATTATCCCCCAAAATTTCATTTCCTTATTGTATGGTGACTTTTTATTAAAATATTATTTTATAATACATTTATATTTCTGTAAAAAAAAAATTTGGTTTAAATTTTTAATGTTTTTAGTTAGCATTATCTAAGAATGAAAAGTACATCTACTGCATTTTTTAATCTTAGTTAACATAATTTCAACATTTACTAATACATTAAAATTAAAATCAAAAGTTGTATATGTTGTGAACTAACATGTTGTATTTTCATTATCTAACATTAACAAAGATTAATAATGTAGCAAATGTATTGCTCATTGTTAGTTCATGTTGGTTAATATATTAACTAATGTTAACAAATGAACATTGTGAAGTGTTACTAATTTATTTGATCAGAAATACAGTGAAAACAGTAATTTTGTGAAATATTACAATTTAAAATAACTGTTTTCTTTTGTAATATATTTCAAATTATAGTATTAATATTTTAAATGTAATTTATTCCTGTGATCAAAGCTGAATTTTCAGCATCATTACTCCAGTCTTCAGTGTCACATGATCCTTCAGAAATTGTTTTTCTGCTCAAGAAACATTTCTCATTATTATCAGTGTTGGAAACAGTTGTGTTGCTTAATATTTTTGTGGAAAAACCATAATTTTTTTCTTTCAGAATTCTTTGATGAATAGAAAGTTTAAAAAAACAGCATTGATTTGAAATAGAAATATTTTTATTGTCTTTACTGTCACTTTTAATTAATTTAGTCTTGAATATAAGTATTGATTTCTTTGAAAACAAAAAGTCTTGCTAAATAAATCAAATAAAAATGTACACTGACACTGTACATTTTGAATCTTGAAATACAGCCCTGATATTGTCAAGTAACCTTTATTTATATAGCACTTTATTCAATACAAACAGTTTCAAAGCAGCTTCACAATGATAACAGGAAAATGATTCAATGACGCAAACAAAGTTAATTTCTGCTGTACAGCAGCTCTAAAAGAAAACAGTGTCATTGTTCAGCTGAAGTGTTTTCAGTGTTGATTTTTCCGTTGTAAAGATCATCAATTATTAAATTAGTTCATTTCATATATAAAGCGGTTTTGCAGAAAACAGTGATGCCATCGTCCAGCTCAGTTCAGTTCTCATCCAGTAGTCAGTGCAGTCGAATCAATAATATTATTGAATATTAAGATTGTGAAGTACATCCTCTAAAAATCTAACATGTGCTATGTGTAGCAGAGCTTCTTGTGTGGTGCATTTGTCACCATTGTCAGTGAAATGTTTCTAACAGAGATTTTTTTGTGTGTGTGTGTGTGTGTGTGTGTGTGTGTGTGTGTGTGTGTGTGTGTGTGTGTGTGTGTGTGTGTGTGTGTGTGTGTGTGTGTGTGTGTGTGTGTGTGTGTGTGTGTGTGTGTGTGTGTGTGTGTGTGTGTGTGTGTGTGTGTGTGTGTAATCTTTTCATATACACTTTCATATATACACTACCGTTCAAAAGTTTGGGATTGGTAAGATTTTTAATATTTTTAAAATAAGTTTTGTCTGCTCTCCAAGATTGCATTTATTTAATTAAAAATACAGTAAAAACAGTAATATTGTGAAATATTATTACAATTTAAAATAACTGTTTTCTATTGGAATATAATATAAATTGTAATTTATTTCTGTGTTGGAAAAGCTGAATTTTCAGCATAATTTCTCCAGTCTTCAGTGTCACATGATCCTTCAGAAATCATTTTAATATGATGATTTGCTGCTCAATAAACATGTATTATTATTATCAATGTTAAAAACAGTTGTGTACTTTTTTTTTTTTTTCAGGATTCCTTGATGAATAGAAAGTTCAAAAGAACAGCATTTATCTGAAATACAAAGCTTTTGTAACATTATTTTCAGCAAGGATGCATTAAATCAATCAAAAGTGACAGTAAAGACATTTAAAATGTAACAAAAGATTATATTTCAAATAAAGTTCTTTTGAAATTTCTGTTCATCAGAGAATCCTGAAAAAAAAATATTGTACACAAATATTTTGTACATCTGTACACAATAAATATTTCTTGAGCAGCAAATCATCATATTAGAATGATTTCTGAAGGATCATGTGACACTGAAGACTGGAGTAATGATGCTGAAAATTCAGCTTTGCCAACACAAGAATAAATTACATTTTCAAATATTTCCAATTGTAATAATATTTCACAATATTACTGTTTTTACTGTATTTTTAATTAAATAAATGCAGCCTTGGTGAGCAGACGAAACTTCTTTTAAAGACATTAAAAATCTTACCGATCCCAAACTTTTGAGCGGTAGTGTAGGTTTGTGACTAGTGTTGTGTCATGGCAAAGTACACAGAACAGCTGGTTGCAAAATGCTGTTTGTAAACATCCTGTTTGCTCTTATTCAGCAAACTCTCATTTTCTAATCTCTGAGAACTGTTGTGGCTTTTCTAGGCGTCACATCGTCTGCAGCACTTGGTCATTTACCCAGGTTTTAAGGAGGTCCAAAATATTATGTTTTTTGGTGGAAACTCCAGTTTGCGTTAAATCATAAGCCGTATACGGAATTGACAAGCAGTAATTTCTCACAGTGGTGCCGAGAGAAGTAAATGGCCTCTGCTAAGGTAGTGCTACATTCTCCAGCATGAATTAAAGACCCGGGTGACGTCAGCTAATCATCTTTCACGGGTCCACTGTCAGTTCCACCAGCGACCTCGAGGACGGGCTTGAACCCTACGTACTTGTTAGCAGTGCTGGTGCCGCGTGCCTCCCTCAAGGGAAAGACACAGCGCCCATCACATGACCGTCTGTGTGATGGTCAGAAATAGATCTGAAAGAGCCCGTGTAATTTAGCAAACAGTGAATTTATCTCGTGCGTCATGACTCTAGGATACAAGCACGGGAGTCATGAGCAGAAGAAATTCGGGTGGGTTAAACCTCAGAGAGAGTTAAAAGTAATAGGTGTAAAAATTATTCTGTCATTTATTCACACTCATGCCTTTCTAAATGTGACTTTATTCTGCAGAACACAAAAAATATAATGAATATGACAAAATAGTAAAATTTAATTTAATGTTGTTGAGTGTCCAACAATTGAGCATTATGTAACTGCCTGTGTGTGTTTATGCAGACTATGCGCTGGGGAAGGACTGTATCATGCATGGCTACATGCTGAAGCTAGGAAACCCCTTCCTGACACAATGGCAGCGGCGGTATTTCTACCTATTTCCCAACCGCGTTGAGTGGAGAGGTGAAGGAGAGTCTCGGGTAAGTGTTTTTGTGTTTTGTTTGTGTTTGAATCTATATAAGGGGTTAATATGCCATTTTTTGACAATGAACATTGCCTGTTTGTCCATACTCTGTAGCAACATTGGACTAAAACATTAAAAAAACACAAATTTAAGGTGAGTCTGGTGCACTTTACCTGATTCCCCCTCTCCTTTATTTTCATCTCTTTTAGACCAGGAATTAGCAGGATTTTGTTTAATATTCTGAGAAGGAGAGGAGGAATCACTTTAGAGATTAGCTTATGCCCTGCATAGTGCTCCATCCTGTTGCGAAATTCCTATAGTGATGCAGGTTCACCTGCAGCCTGGGTGGTTAAGTGAAGCCATGAACCATTGAGAATCCTTTTAATACCCTCTGCTTCTTTCCACCGCTAAACCAATCCTCAGTCTTTCCCATCCGGAGGAAGCAATTGCGTTTGCTCGCAGGTCTGTGTAATGCAGAAGTAGGTCACTGCAGATTCCCTGGGGCCAGAGAGTTTCTGCCCTGATCTGTAACTAAGATAAAGAAGTGCAGATTTCACCAGTTTCCTGCATTTTTAACTCCCTGAGCTCCCGAATCTTCAGTCTGAAGGGTAAATGCACTTCCTGTGGAACATGTTGGAGATGAGATGCATGGAAATGGAAAGAGAGGGCTGCCGCTATACTTGATTACATTGCAGTTTTTCTGGGTTTTCACCTTTAGAGAGGCAACCTGGCTTTAATTAATTAATTAATTTATTTATTTGATTTGATTTTAAAGTGCTATATATTGTGCATTTTGAACTTATGACGGACTAAATTAAGTCATTAATTTTATGTATGATCTTTTAGTTTGCACCCATCCTGTTCCAAATAAAAAGTTCATATCATTAATTATCAATTTAATATTCAATTCACTGGATTATCCAAAAGTAGTCATTAAAACATGGTAATCTAATATTTAAAATATGTATGTGTGTGTGTATATATATATATATAAATATTTTTTTAAATTTCTGTTAAATATATTTTTATTATACTGCCCAACCTTAGTGTATTTATATAATATAAATTAGCGGTAGAAGTTTGGACACATTACTGTTAATGATTTTGAAAGAAATCTCTTAAGCTCATCAAGTCTGCATTTATTTGAACAAAAAAACAGTAATATTGTGAAATATTATTGCAATTTAAAATATTGATTTTCAATTTTAATATACTTTAAAATATAGTTTATTCCAGTGATCAAAGCTGAATTATCAGCATCCTTACTCCATATATATATATTACAATTTAAAGTAAGGATTTTCCATTAATCTATTTAAAATGACACAAAAATAACACAATTATTTCATAATACAAAAATATGTACATTCTAATGTTATTTGAAAAGTCATTTTCTATTCTAGCAACTGGATAAGTGAACAAAATGTTAACTTTATTTTTGTTTTGTTTTGTGTTTTTGAACTTGTATGATATTACACTAAAATATTTAATTGACTGGATTATAAAAACATTACAAAAGTTATTTTAAAAAAAAATCCATGATTTTTTTTTAAGCAAAAATAATTATATTGTCTAATATACTGTTACCATAATATAAAACCTTGGTAATTTTGCCTAACCTTAGTATTGAGGGGGGAAAAATATCTTCCATTACTTAAAAAAGATCACTGCATACCTAGTTTTATGCTGTGGTATAGTGTTGTTTGAAAATCATTTTCTATTCTGACAGCTGGAACAGTGAGCAAAAGGCTTCTTAGGGGGGGAAAACGGTTTAGGTTTTCACACAGAAGAAGCGCACTTTAAATCAAGGTCCTTAGAAACCAGACTGAATGCAGTCATGTCATTTGGAGGGAAAATGTTTGTACAGAAGTGAGATGTCTTCCATTATCCTTCAGTCTGATGGGAGTCAGGTATCCGAGATCAGACGGTTACATGAGATGCTACGTCTGCAGCCTGTTGTACAAACACTGACTCACTGAGTACAAGAACAGCTTGTCACCTTTGTCTTTCCTCCCTCGTAAACAACCTCTAGAAGTTCTACCTTAGTGTAAGTGACACCGATAGATGCATAAACCTGAAGAATAGGATAAAATCCCACCCGCCCAGAGTTAATGGGGTAGCATGGCGTGTTACTCACTAACTCAGTATGATAGTCTGTGAGAAGACTCTTTAAGGGGTGTGCTAATTAGTCTTTCATCCCTCCAGCAAAACCTGCTGACCATGGAGCAGATTGTGACTGTGGAGGAGACGCAGATCAAGGACAAAAAGTGCATCCTGCTGAGGATCAAAGGAGGGAAACAGTTTGTCCTGCAGTGCGAGGTAGGGCACCTTCTCACTCTCATCGTGGGTTTCCCCTTTTTGCTCTTGTATTATCTTGCTTCATTTTTATTGTTCCCTATGTATCCGTACCAAACTTTAGTAAGTTGTCTTTTGATTATAAATCAATAATATTAAATATCAGAATAAATCATACATTTTGTATTTAAATGTCACATATGAGATGAAATAATAATAATATACAATTAATAATAAACGTTACCCAGAGGAATATGTCAAAAAAGAGAAGAAAACTGGTTTCAGTTGCAAAAATAGGGCAGAAAAAGTAAAGCACTGACTCTGTGGGCTTCTTATATATGATAATATTTAATAAAAATATTTAATTGGATATTTGACTGGATTATCTCCCCCAAAAAGCAGTTAGAGCATGATGATTTAATATTAAAACAAAAACGACAGACATTTTTTCCATGAATTTTCCAGTAAAAAATAATTATACTGCCGTTCAAAAGTTTTGGATCGGTAAGATTTTTTGGTAACACTTTATTTTAAAGTCTTTTAACTAGTTGCTTATTGGTAATTACTAGAATATTGGCTATTTATTAGTACTTAAGCACATGATATTAATGCCTTATTCTACATGACTTTATTCTACATTCTTAATCCTACCCAATACCTAAACTTAACAACTACCTTACTATTAATAAGCAGTAAATTAGGAGTTTGAGGGAAAAGTTGTAGTTAATTGTTTGTGTTCCCTATACTAAAGTGTCACCGATTATTATTATTATTTTTTATTATTATTGTTTATTTATTTATTTTTTTTAATAAGAACTCTCTTATGCTCACCAAGGCTGCATTTATTTGATTAAAATACAAAACAAAAAAAATAGTAAGATCATGAAATATTACAATTTAAAATAACTGTTTTCTATTTGAATATATTATAAAATGTAATTTACTCCAGTGATGCAAGTCTAAATTTTCAGCATCATTATTCCACTCTTCAGTGTCACGTGGTTCTTTAGAAATCATTCTAATATGATGCTCATGAAACATTTATTAATATTATCAATGTTGAAAACAGATGTGTACTATTTTCAGGATTCTTTGATGAATAGAAAGTTCAAAAGAACAGCATTTATTTGAAATAGAATCTTTTATGTTACCAAAATTGATAATAATAAATGTAATGTAATAATAAATGTTTCTTGAGCTGCAAATCAGCATAATAGAATGATTTCTGAAGGACCATGTGTCACTGAAGACTGGAGTAATGATGCTGAAAATTCAACTTTGCATCACAGGAATAAATACATTTTATAATATATTCAAATAGAAAACGGTTATTTTAAATTGTAATAATACTTAATATTACAGGTGATTTTTTTTTTTTTATCAAATAAATGCAGCCTTGGTGAGCAGAGACTTATTTTAAAAACATTGAAAAATCTTACCGATGCCAATATTTTGAATGGCAGTGCATATTGTCTGCTACCATAATATAAAGCTTTGGTCATAATGCTCAACCTTTGTTTCTCTCTTCCCTTTTTGCTCTTATATTGTCTTGTCTTCCTCTGTAGGCTTATATAAAAATATTAAATTATCCAGAAAAAAGCACAGTCTCTGTTGGCTTTTGTATGTGAACTTCTGTTCAAGAAAACATTTCTTATCTCTTGAAGTTTTTGAGTCTGCTTTCTGCCGGGAATGCTTTTCCCATCAGAGCTGGAGCAACATCAGAAGTGCATGTCCTCTCATTTGAAGACCTTACATTGATTCTAGCTGAAATTAAACCACATAAGGGATGCTTTTTACAGGCAGCTTGTGCCATACAAATAGCTTTCATGTTAAATGGATGAGCCCTCAGCTTGACTGATTCCAATCCAGTTTGCATGCTAACGATACTCTACAAAGCACACCATAATATTGGTACATTTTTTTTTATTAGAACAATTTTTCTAGCAATACTTAAATTTATATTTCTTCATATAGCAGACACTTTTATCCAAAGTGACTTAAGTAAGAGTAAGATAATTTATTGTCATCTTCTTTCAGACAAACACAATCAGAGATATATTCAAAAATATCCTTGCTCTTCCAAGCTTTATAATGGTTGGGATTTTTGAAGCCCAAAAAAAGTGCATCCATTCATCGTAAAAGTAATCCATATGGCTCCAGGGGGTTAATAAAGGCCTTCTAAAGTGAAATGATGGGTATTTGTAAGAAAAATATAATTTTTAAAACTTTATACTGTAAAATAACTAGCTTCCAGCAGTCGACCATGCGCATACAGCGCAAATTTCTTGTTGTAGACTTCTAATTCATGACCGGAGTTTTGTTTTGCTCTATCCTCTGTGCTTACCTTTTCGTCATTGCGTCATGCGATGGGTCAGGGGTTACACTTCCACCGCAAATCGATGCGTACAAAGCTAGTTATTAGAGTTAATAATGTTTTAAATAAAGGCCTTCTGAAGTGAAATGATGGTTTTTCTGCGCCACAAAAACCCATCATTTCACTTCAGAAGGCCTTTATTAACCCCCTGGAACAGTGTAGATTACTTTTACAATGCATGGATGCACTTTTTGTTGCTTTGAAATCGGGCCCCCCATTCACTACCATTATAAAGCTTGGAAGAGCCAGGATATTTTTTAATATATCTCTGATTGTGTTCGTCTGAAAGAAGATAGTCATATACACCTAGGATGGATTGAGGATTAATAAATCATGGGATAATTTTCATTTTTGAGTGAACTATCCCTTTAAATGTCCTTTGCACTCTAAAAATGCTGTCTATGTAGCTTACTACGATGTTATCCATTAGTTATCTTGCTCTGTTAAAATAATAAACCAGATGAGAATGAATTGCTAATGTTCTTCCTCTTCTCACAGAGTGACCCAGAGTTCGTACAATGGAAGAAAGAACTCACCGAAGCATTCACCGAGGCCCAGAAGCTGCTGCGTCGTGCCCCCAAAGTCATCGGCAAGGGGCGAACTAACGTGGTGGAACTGTCCAAACCTCCGCTCACTCACCGCAACAGCAACGGCCTGTGAGCCGCCCACCTCCCACCACCCTTCTCCTCTCCATCCTTTTCATCAACACACACATGCACACGCTCTCACACTCTCTCTCCCAGCAAAACGCTTGTCCAGCACCATCAGGCTTCCCAACCGGCACAGTGAGCCGCCACATGATCCATCTCGGAAGGTTCTGCTGGACTGTGCCCTGCTGTTCCTCAACTGTCCGTCAATCAAATGCATACACATACACAGTTTCTTGGGGTTGGCGTCACTACAGGATAATGCTAAAGAACAATCAGTGATGAATCTGGGACCTTGTTTTGACAAGTGGTGCAGGCTGGGATATACTGCGCCTCTTTTGTGAGCACGTCACTCTTGTTTCTTCTGTGATTCCCACATTCTCCTTGCACACGCTGGCATGCTCGTATATAGGCATAGAAAAAAAGCCTCTGCTGTAAGGGTCCCAAAAACCCAACCATTGCCCACTTGGAGCATCTTTCCCGAGTGGCAGTGTGCTAGAGACGGACAGTATCAGTACCTCGCTGCGGGAGCCAGTGGATTCCTTTCGCCAAGGGAAACTCGAGCCATGCGGCCTGAGAGAGCTAATCAGATGGAAACAATCTCATTAGACGATGGCTTGAACGATATCACTCCCATTGTCTTTTCATGTCCTTTGTGGAAACACCAAGGCCACCTCACTGACTGTGCCATTCTTGAAGCGTATGCCTTGCACCACTTTGTCAACATTGTGGGCGCATGGCATGCATGCAGTTTCATACTAAATGGACTCTGATTTGTGGACTGTTGTGGCACCCGACCCCTGTCCTGTACTTGTAAAGTACAAAAGTCTTCGACACTTCCTTAACACTCGCTGTTGGATTGAACAAGTGTAACCGCATGCGTTGCGAGTGATGTGGGCATCCAAGTTGTGCTCTCAGAGGACAACGTACCGTGTAAAAATTAGGGAGCATTTTTCTTTCTTTTTTTCTTTCTTTTTTTTTTTTTTGGTGCTCGGCCCTTGTAAACACCAAATTCGCTTGGGTTGCTGCGTGCCCATTCACATGCATTTAAATGCGTGTACTTGTGTGTGTTCACAAATTAGGTGTTGTTGCTTTAAAGGAAATGCCCCCCCATGTTGTCACCTGGAAGAATTGTTTTCTTTCACCTTGAATGTATTTTTTTTTGTTTCTCTCTTCGTCTTTTTTTGTTTGTTTTCTCGAGGGTGGAGTGATTTACGCTGCTTGACACAATGGGAAGGAATGTGGTGGGATGTTTACGAGGACACGCCCCCTTCTTGAACCCAACCCCTCCCCCTTGAACCCGCAGAAGTGCAAAAAGTGCCAATGAAATAAATGTTGACTTGAGACACCGGAGTGTTCCTCGAGTCCAGGCCGCGTCTCCGAGAACAGTGTTGGAACCTGAACGCACAGGAAATAACTGAACTGCAGACCTCCAGTCGCTTGAACAGCCATTGGACGGTTGACGATGCATGATGTCTCGGTTAGAGGGACCACTTAGAAAGAAGAAAGCAGCAGCAGCAGCATCCCTGGAGTCTTTTATCCGACTGTATATACAAATCCTTTCTCTGTGCATCTACAGTATAATCTTCTTGACAATGTTTGCATATATGGCGAATCTCTGTCTCTGCCTGTCTGTGTTTGTCCCTATGTCTCAGCTTGGGGGCGGGCGGGGTGGGCGGGGTTCACATCTGTCAATCAGTGCAAACCTCAGGCTGAGAGAACTGTGCGTTCGCGCCTCTTTTAGGACCATTGTTGTTAAAGAGCGGAGAGTTTAATGACTTATCTCATAATGAGGTGTGAGGAGGTCTTCTGTCTGTCTCTGTGTTTAGTTATGCCAACGCTTCTGAAGGTGAGGCGCGCGACGCGACTCGACATCACCATTATCCATTCACGGGCAGACACACTGTTATTCAGAACGAAGGTAGGACGCTCGCACTCGCAGGTGTTCGGAAAGGTGGGCTGCTTGGATCGTGGAAGGAGAGACAACTTAAAACCATTTGTTGTAAGGCTTGATTTGAATATAGTTTAAATTTTTTTATATTGTTTTGAATGTGACGCAAATGCAGATTTCTATAGATTACATATTTTTTTGAGCATGTTATGTGCATTTATTTTTTGGTTTGAATGGAAAAACAAGCACAGCTTAACAGGCATGAGATGATTTTAAAGAAGTGTTTTCTTCATGTATATTCAGGTTCTTTTTTTTTTTTTTTTCCATGCAGTAATTTTCTTTTTCTACGACTCCTGTCTGTGCATTTCGAGTGATTTGCATGTGACGCTCTGCCAAAATTGCAGGGTTTTGGGAGTCGACCAGTTTTTGTAGCCTTTAAGTGTCGGGGAGGTGCCATCCTGAGGATGTTTTAGTGCCCTTCAAGGGTTTTATTTTGAAACCAAAATGGCTTGTTTTGAAATATTATCACTGCACTTTTCCATCACGCCTCACGAGCTGATGAAAAATCATGTGCCAAACGACTGTAGGAGAATGTCCTTGAACCAATGAAAAGCTTGTGCGACGCTCGCGGTCTATTTTTGAGACTAAAATTGGTACGTTTTAACAGGCAAGTGTCGACGAGTTTGAGAAAGGGTACAAAATGTGACCAAATTCAGGTGACGTGGAACAAGTGGGCCGTGGGGCGAACGATCCTATGTCATTGACGATACGCCTCAAAGCTACTGACCGGCGACGGCCGGTGCCGTGTTTTGAAACTGCTAGCCCGTTTCTCAAGAAGGGTGGCACCTCCTAAATATCCATGTTTTATTCAGGGGTTTTATATTTTATTTTAATGGTAGCTTTTCATTCACTTCGTCAGTGTTTGCTTCATTCAAGTGCTTGTGTGTCTGTTCCGTAGCGGTGAATTTGTCTGTGGGCGAACGCAGGTTTCGAAATGGAAGAGGACGATAAATAGGAATAAAAAAAAAAAAGAAAAACAAACTAACAAAAATCTAAGTATATATGTGTATATGAAATGAAAACAAATGAGCTTAGGTTTATTTAAAAGATTTTACGACGTAGACACAAAAATTGACTCGGGAAGGGATCGGGTTTGATGTGAGTTCAACTATTTGTGGTGAAGAATCAGCTCAGATCTTGCACATAAAAGTTTAGATATTGTACCTACGAGTTACAGATTATTATTTTTGTTCATTTAATACAGGACTCTCTTGCTTTCTTTCATATTTATTGTCTGGTCGGGGAGCTAGTCCCTCTGTGCGTGGGTTTACCTAGGGCACGGAGCTGTCGAGTATCCGGGTTTACATTCAACCGAAACTCTTTTTCATGTGCCACAAACAAACGCAAATACTACTGTCTGGGGTTATTACCATTAAGGTTATGATGATGATGATGATTATAATAATTATTGATAATATTATTCAATGAATGATAATTGTTATTAAAATTATTTTCTTTTGTTTTTTTTGTTTGTTTGTTTTGTTTTTCAGAACAGCTAGGAACATGTGTGTTGGACTGCTTATAAAAACAGTTCAGAAATAAAAGCCCCTCTTTCGTGTTGCCGTGTCTGTTGTCTCCATGCTTTCCAGATTTAATGTGTTTATATCAGCACAAGGGCACTTGTCGATTGAAACCAACTCCTTAGTGTGAGATTTATAAACTGAAACCTCAATTAGGCAACTTTCAGGGCATGTTAAAGCCATTTCGAGGAGCTGCGGCCAAGTCTCCTCACTAGATCTCAGTGTGATTGAGCTGTGCATTAGTGTTCTGGAGTAAACAGTCCTCTCTTGGATGTCCTCCTCTATCCTGCAGCTATAATCAAAGCTCAAAGGGTTCTTAAAGTTTATTAACCTCCCCATATTGTAATATCTGTCCTCGATTACCTCTCTCCTTGTGCCTAAATGTCAAAAGGCCTCAAAAGTATTTGGACACTTGAGTCATAATGTCTGAATGTCTTAAGCTATGAAAATCAAAATGCTGCTAGTAGGCGTGTGACGAGACAGTAGGCTCATGAGATTGAGTTCACGAGAACAAGAGTTTTTACACCGTATTTTTAAGAAATCCTCAATGACGAAATACATGACTTGAACAATAGTCTGCTGGTGCATTTGAAATGTTTTAACTAATCTTGTAATGAATGTAATTTCAGTTCAGTATGAATTATCATATGCAGTAAAAGACAACAATACTGAAGCACTGTAAAGGTTTTACCAACTGACTGGCTTCTCTCATGTATGATTTCATATGAGCTTCTACAACTTTTGACCTCCTAACTGAATTCCTTTTCACAAATTGATCTTAGAAATAAAAACAGTATAAATAAAAAAGTGTTCTATTAGTCTTAAGTGCAAACAATAAGTGCAACCATAATTAAAAGTACCCTCTCAATATTCAAAGTGCAAATAAAGACCAATTTTGGTTTCTTCAAGCATGATGAGAGCTGAGAGATGGTTATAACTACACAGCCCAGCCTAAGATAGCTTTCATATCTAGAGATATTTGCATGCATCAGGGAGATGCTTTGAAAATGACGTTTCGCTTTCAATTTTGCCATTGCGCATACTTTGTGAATAGGAAGCGGCGGTGCTGAGTGTGCATTCAACAAGATAAGACATTTGTAAAATGCTTATGCTCTGTTGTGCAATGAATCCTCCGCCATGGTCTTGTCAGTCATCTCGTCACTTACTCTCGTCATGTGATCAGTGAATTAAAGCGAACGTTATCCGATGGCATTAAAGCGAACGTTATCCGACTGAAATAAATGGTTTTTGCTTCTATAAAAAGCAAAACGACAGTGGAGGCATAATGTAAATGTAGCGATGGCATATTCTATCCTAATTTCACCCTCACGCTCCATCATGGCAATATCGCGAGACCGCTTTTCACCTCGACGAGAAATCTCGTCACCTTTTAATGTCATCACACCCCTAGCTGCTAAAGTTGTTCAGTCAGTTCCCCTCACGGCCTCACCAAAGTTTTTTCCTTCAATTGTTTTTGCTTCTTTACAGTAAGTGCATTTATATTTCATCATCTTATGCAATTGAGGGAAACACTCTGATTGAATTCAAAACTGACCCTTTTTATTTATTTTTTCATGAATATGCCGTGTAAAGCAAGCCCTTTCGTGTGAAATCGTTTTAACAGACGACAATTAAGTTAGCCGAAGATTAAATTTGTAATCTGGAGATCATCTTGCGAGATCAAGAAGATATTCCTCCATGACGGCTTCATTCAGCCTCTTTCAAAAATTGTAATATCCATTTGCCTCCGGCGGTTCCTCCCTGTGATGATACGCTTCTGTTCTCTCTCTAATTCTCTCTGACACCTCCTCCCACAGCTCTCACCTCCCACCCCCTGCGTCTCACAGCTGAGTCTGTCCGTCAAATCGCTCCGGCAGCCATTAGAAAGCCTGCGGATAGTCGACTTGTGTTCTTTTTCTAGCTGTTGCCAGGACTTTGTTTTCACAGGTTTATATCCTGACGAATATCCAGGTGCACTTTTTATCCTAAAACATCCAAAGGAATGGGGTTACTCTGAACATCTGACTCTAAAAAGTCCCTGCTGAACTCTTACTGCCAAATGAATCTACCATGTTTTGAAATCATCTACATCTGGTTGCACAGCCTGTAACGTCTGTATCGAAATCATTTCCAGCTTCCTCCGTTTAACAGCACTCTTCCAGTGGCAAAGTGTTTCCCAAACAGGGTAGTATGTCCCACCTCTTCTAGCTACGGGATATTTATAGCCAAGTCTTGTGTTAACTCAGCTGCCATGCTTATCTGTGTGTGTGTGAATGTCCATGCCAATCTATTTCAGATGGTAGCTTCACCCTCTCAGTGACAGTGAGACTGTGCGCCTTGCTTTTGGCCTCTTGGTTTTTTTCCGGAGTTTGACACATACAATACTTTCCTTGGATGTATTTTTTCCCCATAGAGGAAGCCATCGCAAGGTATGCCTGTTGGTTTTCTTATTGACACCCAAATGTTTCTTCTGTAGATACTGTGATTTATTTATAGATCCCAGACCCTCACAGACATCCAGGTCTTGTATGTCCGGTCTAGCCGGCTGGCGTTTTCCTAATGAATTTAGGGACATTTGGCCATATGTCTAGGCCCTGAAGTTGAGTGTTTTGTTCTGGTTGAGAAATTAAAGGCCTTCTGTTTGGATCGACGGGATATTCCGCGGAGCTGACTCGAGCTGAAATCTGAGCTCTGTCTCCCAGGATCATTTTCAGCCTCTGACTAATTTGTTTTGTTGTTTGCTGTGTAACGTCAAAGTGGATGACAAGATGTCGAGGTTTGGCAGAGTTTGAAATGTGGATTGCAATGTCATGATCCTGTGACCCAAGCTTCACGTGAATCAGTGTTTTGTGTGCATTTTGCATTAAGATGAGTTAATTTGCAGGAAACAAGTGTGCAACCATTTCACTTCTAGAAGAAGCAGTTGCATGGGACTTTTATATACACCATGGTATACAATGATTATTTACCATGCTATCTGTGCAAAAATCATGGTATTTCTATGCTCCCAAGGTCAGAAGTTAATAAAATGCCCGGGAATTCAAAATTATTGTAACATCTGATATATATATTATAATCAGATGTTATTCTGTTATTTATACCTACACTCTAAAAAATGCTGGGTTGTTTCAACCCAAGTTTGGGTCAAAAATGGACAAACCCAACCATTGGGTTAAATTTTTAAATGCATTTTTTAACCCAACGGTTGGGTTTGTCCATATTTGACCCAAATTTGGGTTAAAACAACCCAGCATTTTTTAGAGTGTAGTTATATATTTAATTTAGATTTGTCAATGAATGGATTAAAATAATGCATAAAAGGTTGGCAATATTTTATATGATTAGAAAAACATATAGCTGAAAATAAAATTTTATATTTCATTTTATATTTTAAGTTAATTTCTGACACACATGGTACTTCAAAAAAAAAAAAATAAATAAATAATAATAATAATACCATGGTGACTTTTGCGATGTATTTTAAAAATTTTATATTAAGCTTTTTTGTTTGTTTGTTTTTTGTTTTGTTTTTTCAAATAAAAAAAAATGTAATTCAGATTTTTAAAAAAAACTAATTTCATCCTCATAAGTTAATTTCTGACATATATGGTACTTCAAACTACATAATAATAATACCATGGTGCCTTTTACAATGTATTTTAAAAATTATATGTCAAGCTATTTAAGTTATTTATTCATTTTTGGAACTGTACTGTAAAAGGTTGGCAGTATTTTATATGGTAAAAAAAAAAAAATGGTTGAAAAACAAATTTTATATTTCATCACAAGTTAATTTCTGACACATATGGTACTTCCAAATAATAATAATAATAATAATACCATGGTGCTTTTTAAGACATGTTTATTTATTATTTATTTTTTATTTTTTCAATAAATAATAATTATGAAAAAATATATATTTCATCCTCATAAGTTAATTTCTGACACATATGGTACTTCCAAAAAAAAAATACTATTTTGCCTTTTTACAATGTATTTTAAAGGTTATGTATCAAGCAATTTATTTTTTAATTTATTTTTTTAAATGGCACTACACACAAGGCTATCAGCTCTGAATTTTTGTTTCATGTTTTTTGTATAATTTATTTGACATTTTGTATATGTGAACATTTTGTTTGATTTAACCAATAATATAGATTTTGGTCATCATATAATTTAAACATCAAAATGTAATTTTCAGCGATCAGCTAGGGTTCCCAAAAGTGCTAATACTGAATACTGCTAACACGTTCAGAAATGTAAATGCTTATAAGAGCTTACATGAACAAAGTGTCAACAAAGTGAAACACATTTCTAAAATGAAAAACTGCTGTCTGAACGTTGACATGGTAATGAAGCACAGATCTGTGCTGTTTCCAGTCCATTCCTGCCATTTGGCCTTCATTAGAGCCGGCTTCTGGGTTTGTTTTCATCATTTGTTTGTGTTGTTGGAGCGGGAGGTCTGTATTTATCATGGAGCGAATGCTTCACTGAAGACTGTAGAAGAACATAATCTCTTTCATTTAGTTTGTTATTGCCTGAACAAGCTCAGCTGGATTTATCATCAAAAGCCCTAATTCTAGATTTTTACATTTTTTGGGTATTTGCATGTGGAGAACACATCATGCCAGGCTGTTTTCTAGGGCATTGCTACAGTAGTACATTACCCCTTCCCCAAATCTCGAGAATCTTCTGTTTCCTCTCCTTACCCCTTAATCCACGGCGAGTTACGTGTTGAGGTTTTAGTATTTACGTATCAGCAATCGACTTTTTAGCAACAAGCACTATTAATTCCACCAGGTCTTCAGTATTGCTCCTGCGGTCTGCGGTACTCTTGCTGAGCAGTGACCTCTGTCACCCGCACCACTGGCCTTTCATTCTCTACTGCTTCATATCGTTCTGCCTCAACTGTTGGTGAAAGAAGAGCAAATAAGAAGAACTTTTGTTTCCTTTGAAATGATGTAATAAACATCTTACACCAGCAGGGCAGCAAGTCAAGATGTTTTCATCTGCAAGCTTATTTGCATAACACATCACTTATCTGCTAATGTCTGTTTCCCTATATCACATAGCCTGGATTTAAAGAAACCATGTATATTTAGAGGAAATATCACATAATGTTTATGCAAATTATATTACATTATATATTTATATATATATATATATATATATATATATATATATATATATATATATATATATATATATATATATATATATATATATATATATATATTTTTTTTTTTTTTTAAATTAATTAATTTATTTATTAATCAATATAATTATTGCTAGTTATATTTAACTATTAATTATATATTACATAGTGTTACTAATATAAAATATAATATTATTTAATTAAATATTTTTGTAATAATAATAATAGTCACATAAATTCCAGATTTTAAGAAACCATGTCTATTTAGAGGAAATATTACAATTTATATGTATATTATATTTTATATTATATAGCTTATTTTATTTTATATTATTAATAAATATAATTATTACTAGTTATATTTAACTCTTAATTATATATTACATAATAATAATACAAAATGTGATATTTTTTTTGTAATAATAATAATTTTATCACATAAATTCCAGATTTTAAGAAAACATGTCTATTTAGAGGGAATCTCATCCCTCAGAATGTATATGAAAATTATATATTATATTATGTTATATTAATTATGTAGATTTTATATTATTTTATATTACTAAATATAATTATTAGTTATGCCTAACTTATGTATTGTGACAGTGATAATACTATAAAATATAATATTTAATGAACAATGCAATGCAAAAATGTATATATTATAGTTATTAGTTATATTTATATAATGCATATTAGAAACAATGCAAAATAATATTTAATAAAATATGTATTATAAAAGTAAAATGTACACAGTAAAATCCCCAGAGTTAAATCAACTCTGCTCAGAGTACATTTGGTCCCTCTCTAAATAGTGTTAAAGTAACACTGAAGCAGAGTTAAAGTTAATGAGATAATTAAGCAATTAATAAGGCTGTGACTGAAGTCACATGTTGTAGTTCTTGTGTTTCTCTTTTCTTCAGTGATTCTGCTTGTTAACAGCAGGTGTTCATCACTAATGCTCAATCATCACTTAATTAATTGCTTAATTATCTCATTAACTTTAACTCCACTTCAGTGTTATTTTAACACTATTTAGAGAGGGACCAAATGTACTCTGAGCAGAGTTGATTTAACTCTGGAGATTTTGCTGTGTATATAACTTTTTAATATTACAGTACATGTTATTTTGAGATCAAATATGACCCAGACATTTCTTAATGAGAACGATACTGTGATGTTCTCTCATGTTCTCTCTCTTTCTCCTTTGGCAGGTCTACAGTGTCACTGTTTCCATTTTCTTTGCTCCACTTTGTGTCCTCCTTAGCATCACACCTGGCTGAGATCTCCCTGCCTTCACCCCTCGTCCCGTCATGGCGCTCTCCTCACGCTTAAAACTCTGGGAACAGAAGGGAGGTGCAGGACGGATGCATGCGTGCAGTTCAGCACAACTAACACGACTGATGCTTGACTTACAGTTTATTAACCAGCACAAGTTCAACAATTAATCTCTGTTCTTTTGGACATGCTTGTAGTCTGTTCTCAGTCTCACTGACATTAGCTTTACAATGAAAGTCAAAAGACTGGCTTGTTAAGTGTCTGTATTTTCTATGCAGGTAACAGGTGAACAAGCACAGCTTCTATGAGAGGGGAAAGACTGAAATCTGTGCTTGTCAATATTACATTTCAATTACACGTGTGAAATCGAACCATAATGGTATCGTAAATTAAGCTTCTTTACCTTAAATCACATAAAAAAAAAAAAAGAAATTTCAGGCTAGTCCTAATGCATATCCTAGGCCCTAGGGTAAAAATAACAGCCAAATGTATGATGGGCTGTTCCTGAGATTACCTGTAAAGATAGTGCTACAAACACCACACTACTCTAGTTAGGCCCTCCTCAGTGTTTGCTAACGTTCTCTTCGTTTTCATTTGGGTGGCTAACTGGTTATATACACATACACATTTTTTTTTTTACTTTGGCTAAAATATATGTAGAATATATGCCAAGTATTTTGAAGGGAAAAAAAAAAAAAAACGTTTTTCATATTTAAAATAAATTTCATTTAAACCATTACAAGAAAATAATTTGAGGTGCAAGAAAATACACTTCTACACAAATCTTAGAAAAACATTTTGGGGTAGATGCAAAATATATTTTATGCAATATAAATATATTTACATTGGAAATTAAAAATGTTCACAAAATATTTGAGGAAATAATATTTTTGTTGTGTTTTGTAGATTTTGAAATATATTAAAGAAATACTAATTTTGAAATATATTTAAATATTTAGCTCTATAGACAGATGAGCAAATAGATAGATGATAGATAGACAGATGGAAGATGGATGGATGGATAAGATAGGTGGATAGATAGATGATAGACGGATAGATAAAGAGATGGATGTATAGATGATAGATGAATATAAATAGGTAGTTAGATGGACAGATTGAAAGACAGATGAAAGGGATAGACGGATAGATGATAGATGATAGACAGATGGATGGATAGACAAATGATAGATAGATGATAGACGGATGGTTTGATAGATGGATAGATAGATGATTGAATGACGGATGATAGATAAGATGGATGATAGATAGATAGATAGATACATAGATAGATACATAGATAGACAGTTAGATGTAGATAGATAGATAGATACTGTAGATGATAGAATGACGGATGATAGATAGATAGACAGATAGATACTGTAGATGATAGAATGACGGATGATAGATAGATAGATAGACAGATAGATAGATAGATAGATAGATAGATAGATAGATAGTTAGATAGATAGATAGATAGATACTGTAGATGATAGAATGACGGATGATAGATAGATAGATAGACAAACAGAGAGACTGAGACAGAAAGATAGATAGATAGATAGATAGATAGATAGATAGATAGATAGATAGATAGATAGATAGATAGATAGATAGATACTGTAGATGATAGAATGAAGGATGATAGATAGATAGATAGATAGATAGATAGATAGATAGATAGATAGATAGATAGATAGATAGATAGATAGATAGATAGATAGATAGATAGATAGATAGATAGATAGATAGATAGTTGTAGATAGATACTGTAGATGATAGAATGACGGATGATACATAGATAGATAGATAGATAGACAGATAGATACTGTAGATTATAGAATGATGGATGATAGATAGATAGATAGATAGATAGATAGATAGATAGATAGATAGATAGATAGATAGATAGATAGATAGATACTGTAGATGATAGAATGACGGATGATAGATAGATAGATAGATAGATAGATAGATAGATAGATAGATAGATAGATAGATAGATAGATAGATAGATAGATAGATAGATAGATACTGTAGATGATAGAATGACGGATGATAGATAGATAGATAGATAGATAGATAGATAGATAGATAGATAGATAGATAGATAGATAGATAGATAGATAGATAGATAGATAGATAGATACTGTAGATGATAGAATGACGGATGATAGATAGATAGATAGATAGATAGATAGATAGATAGATAGATAGATAGATAGATAGATAGATAGATAGATAGATAGATAGATAGATAGATAGATAGATAGATAGATAGATAGATAGATAGATAGATAGATGAGCAAACACTGAAAAAAGCCTCTTGCAGATGAAAATGTGAACATCAAATAGACGTCTCTGTGATGTTCATGTGTGCTGTTGGTGTAGACAGACAGCTCCCTATGTGTGCGCTATCATATGACAGTATTCTTAGCATTGGTGATGTTATTTGGTATATTTAAGGTTTTACCTCTCTTGAATCTGCATTAGGTTTTTAATGTTTTAAACCCATCTAAATTATTTTCCAGTAATTCAGCTGCCATGTGCAAGTAATTAGCATACACGCTAAAGCTCTCTATTTCACAGGCAGTTGTAGCTAGTTGATATTGCAGACTGAACTGTCATGAAGTGCAGTTACTGTCATGAAGTACAGCTCACCATGTGTTTTATTCACTGTATGTGCTGCTAATAGAGTGTCAAGGGCAGCAGTGGAAACTGTTGTACGTATGTGGGGCACTTACTAAAAATATTGTGTCAGGATTTTACTATATAACTACCTTGAGTAACTTCAGTATTTTGGTTGAAGATTCATGCTAAATATTCATGCTAATATTAGGGGAGTAAAAGCATCAGTGATTCACAAAACGGTAGCCTATAGTTGTTAAATTTAAAGCTTCATACCAAACTGTTTTTTAATATTATATATACCTGTGTTTTGCTATGGTCTTACTACATTCTTGTTTACTATGCATGAACTATGGTAAATTTGAAATGAGGGATGTAGCTAGCTAGCTAAACAGTTGAGCTTTAGAAAGTTAGCATGCTCGATAAGGAGAGGATTTTGTTTCGATTATTTTCCCCCACAAAATGTGCTTTGGTATTACCATGTTTGTTTAGGCATGGCTCTTAATATCACGTTATATGAAATGTTACATTGTTGACGGAATAGGATTAGGGCCAAGCAATAATAAAAAATAAAACCATCTCGAGATTAAAGAGATTTTGAGAAAAAAGTCGAGATAAAATGTTGAGAATAAAGTCATTAAATTATGAGAAAAAAGTTGTTAAATTACGAGAACAAATTTGTTAAATTACAAGTTTGTTCTCATAATTTAATGACTTTATTGTCAACATTTTATCGACTTTTTTTTCTTGAAATTTAACGAATACATTCTCATAATCTAACGACTTTTTTCTCGTAATTTAATGACTTTATTCTCAACATTTTATCTCAACTTTTTTTCTCGAAATGTAACTATTTTTTTCTCGTAATTTAACGAGATTATTCTCAACATTTTATCTTGACTTTTTTCTTGAAATTTAACGATTTTTTTCTCGAAATTTAATAACTTTAATCTCGAGATGGTTTTATTCTTTTATTATTGCTTGGCCCTAATCTTCTTCCGTATTGTTAATCACAAATCACCATGGTATTTAAATTATTAATTTTAATATATTAAAATATTATGGTATAACCATTTGCATTTTTTGGGTTTTGGGTTCTATTTTTACTGGCAAATAAGATAGTTTTAAATACATTTCTAATCATTATTTTATTTGTTTTTCAGATTAAAAAAATTCTTAACTCAATATGCATAAACCTTCAAATTGCAAAATATATTAAAAAATGTACTTCAAGGGGCAAGAAAATACGGTCCCACTTTATATTAAGTGGCCTTAACTACTATGTACTTGCATCAAAAAATAAGTACAATGTACTTATTGGGTTCATATTGAACTGCAAAACACTTTTGCTGCTATTGAGGTAGAATATGGATAAGTTTAGGGAAAGTTTTGGTGGTATGGGTAGGTTTAAGGGTAGGGGTAAGGTGTAAGGGTTGGGTCAACAGTGTAATAATAAATGTAATTACAGAAATTAATTACAGATGCAGGTGTTTTTAAAATATATAGTACAATGAAAAAGCATGTATTTACACAATATGTGCATTGTATCAAATGATTAATTTAAATGTAAGTACATAGTTAAGGCCACTTCATATAAAGTGGGACCGAAAATACATTTCCAATCTTAAAATAGGCTACATTTTGGGTAAATACAAAATGAATTGTTTTAATATGTGTGTGTGTGTGTATATATGTGTGTATATATATATATATATATATATATATCTCTAGATATATATATATCTATATATATATATATCTATATATATATATATATATCTATATATATATATATCTATATATATATATATATGTATATATATATATGTATGTATATATATATATATATATATATATATATATATATATATATATATATATATATATATATATATATAATGGAAAACACATTTATCAGAGAAATACTAGTAAACTTAAAAGAAAAAAATATATAAATGTATTTATATAAGTTATATAAATTTATATAATATTTTAACATTTAACATCTATATTAACAACATATTTTTGTATTTAAAAATATTTAATACTGATATTTTTATACATTTTTGAAAGGGAAAATAATAAGAAAAAAAATATCAGTATTTTGTATTTGTTTATCGGATAAAAATATAAAACATCCCTAATGTTAAGAAAATGCATGTTTGTAGTGGAAATGTTACCTTCTAAACTTTTCTCATGTGATTGTGCCAGACAGTTTGTTTAAATGGAGTTCATGACTGGAAATCTTTTATTCCCCATCTGTGAACAGATCAAGGAGGAGAAGAAGACACCAGCTGCCGCCGCCGCCGCACAGCCTCCTCCTCCTCTCTCCGCCGTACCGGGAGGATTCCTCAAACAGCTGGTGAGGGAGACCGAGAAAGAGACACGCCACAAAGAGCCAGAGCTCAAAGAGGAGAAGGCGGTGAGATCTCACTTCAGTGGGTGGGATTCTGCTGGAAAAACCCAGTGGTGATCACTGCAGAGCCAAATGACATCCAGCTCCATCCTCTCTGAACATCATGGGTTTATTCCTGTGATGCAAAGCTGAATTTTCAGCATCATTACTCCAGTCTTCAGTGTCACATGATCCTTCAGAAATCATTCTAATATGCTGATCTGCTGCTCAAGAAACATTTATGATTATTTTCAATGTTGAAAACAGTTGTGTACTTTTTTTTTTCAGGATTCCTTGATGAATAGAAAGTTCAAAAGAACAGCATTTATTTGAAATACAAAGCTTCTGTAACATTATACACTACCGTTCAAAAGTTTGGGGTCAGTAAGAATTTTTATTTTTATTTTTTTGAAAAGAAATTAAAGAAATGAATACTTTTATTCAGCAAGGATGCATTAAATCAATCAAAAGTGTCAGTAAAGACATTTATAATGTTACAAAAGATTAAATTTCAGATAAACACTGTTCTTTTGAACTTTCTATTCATCAAATAATCCTGAAAAAATATTTGTGTACAATATTTTTGTACAATTGTACACATTAAATGTTTCTTGAGCAGCAGATCAGCATATTAGAATGATTTCTGAAGGATCATGTGACACTGAAGACTGGAGTAACGATGCTGAAAATTCAGCTTTGCATCACAGGAATAAATTACTTTGTGAAATATATTCAAATAGAAAACAGTTATTTTAAATTGTAATAATATTTCACAATATTACTGTTTTTATTGTATTTTTAATTAAATAAATGTAGCCTTGGTGAGCAGACGAAACGTCTTTTAAAAACATTAAAAATCTTAGTGGTTCCAAACTTTTGGACTGTACTGTATATGTATATTACTACGAAGGATGTGCATGAGTACTCTGAAGTGACACCAAGATAATGTGAACAATGATCAGCTATTATTTGTGAGTGAAGTGACTTTTTGCTAAATTTGAAATTCAGTAGAAACTCTACAAAACATATTTAGCAGCATTCGGCACAAAATAACTTTAAAATACACAGCATATTAAAAAACGCGATGCCGAGTAAATAGTGTGCATGTGTATTATGATTATTACACTAATCTGCTGCAAGTGCAAAAATTCGTTCTAGGGCTGTGTTCGAAACCGTCCCCTATACCCTTATTCACTATTCCCTACATTTCTCCACTAATATAGTTCACTTGAGGGAGGACGCTAAAGACTGCAGCCTGTAGCGTCAGCCGTTAGCACGCCTCTTGAGGCCAGGGAGTGAGGTTTACATGCACAGCTCTTACTGGCCTTATGTAATACTCACCCCCCTAAACCTCACACCCATCCGGGTTACGGCACCAAATATAACCCGTCCTACTCGCACCATCTCTGAGTGTGATTCGAACTGGTGTTTCCGGCATGGGAGGTGGGCGCTCTAACATGGACGCTAAAGATCACAGCCTGTAGCGTCAGTCGCTAATGCGCCTCTTGAGACCTGGGGAGTGAGGTTTACATGCACAACTCTTACTGGCCTACATTAACCTTGCTGTTTAATAATCATTTGAAACTTAAAGTGGTAGCTCCAGTAGTAAGACGAAAAGATTGATCTTGAACTCAGTCATGGAAACTATGCATAAGCCTAAATTAAATAATGTAATAATCAATTAAAAAGGAATTTATACCTGTATGATATTACGCTGTCGCCACATTGAACCAGCGGTTTGGAAAATGAATGGATGGATGATACAGCTGCGGGCGCCATCTTTTGATTAGACGCAAGAATACTTTTGGCACAACCCTCACTGTGCATTATGGGTATTCTCTAGCTGTTGAGTGCATAGATGAATATACATAGATGCCTCATTAGCAGCAGTTTCTAGCCCGCGATATGTAAGCCGCTCGCCATATTGGAACAGTCAAAGCCGGTCTGTGAACATTCGAGAGCAAGTTGACAACCGTAGTTAGGCGCATGTATGAATATCTATATCTGCAATAGACTTCACTAGATGATTTTGCTAAACTAACACAATAACAAGATGAAGGCGCCAACGAACACAACATTAAATAGTTACCAAAGTAAAAGTAAAAACATTAAAAAGTAATATTGTAAAAACCTGTAATATTGAGTTAATACTTATAAAAACACAAACCAACACATTCTTGTATTTGTATTTATTTATTTATAAAGCACTTTCCAGGCTACTCTGTAGCTCCAAAGTGCTGTACATTGTAAGCAAAATCAATGGTTAAAATACAATAAATCAAGCATACAACACAACAAAACAAAACACATCATCATCAATAATAAATACTCCTGTGTAAAGTTAAATTGCCAGAGAAAGCAGATGTAATTTTAAACAGCTCTTGAAGATACCTAGTGTAGGGGACGATCTAACCTCGAAGGGAAGCTTATTCCATAGTCTTGGACCAGAGACAGCAAAAGCACAGTCTCCCTTCGATTTAAGACGTACTCTTGGGATCACTAACAAAAGTTTATTTGAGGATCTCAGCATTAAATTTGATTTATATGGCTTAATGAGCTCCAGCAAATATTCTGGCGCCATTCCATGTAATGCCTTAAAGACATAAGTCAAGATCTAAAGTTGGATCATGTTATACACTGGTAACCAGCCTAATGAAGACAACAGCGGAGTAACATGATCAGTCTTCTTAGTCTTCATAAGCATTCTAGCCGTGGCATTTTGAACAAGCTGAAGATGTGCAACATAAGTCTGACAGCTTCCAGAATAAATAACATTACAATAATCTAGCCAGGAGAAGATAAAAGCATGGATGACTTGGAAGTCGCTAGTTGACAGGATTGATTTTAACTTAGCTATTGCCCACAGATAAAAGAAACAATTCCGAACTACAGTATTTATTTGACTGTCAAATTTTAGCGATGAATCAAAGATGTCTCCTAGGCTTTTCACTCTGTCCTGAAAATGACATACCCATGGGCCTAGTATGTCACTTTCCACCTTATTAAATACCGAACGACCAAAAATCATAATTTCTGTTTCATGTTCATCCAACTGAACAAGATTATCTGCCATCCAAACTTTAACTTCATCCAAACATCTACGGAGTGTTGCACAGGAATCCGTACAATTAGGCTTTAAAGGCAAGTAGATCTGCGTATCATCCGCATATAAGTGATAAGAGATACCATATTTTTTAAAAATCATTCCCAGTGGGAGCATATATATTAAAAACAAAATAGGGCCCAAAATGGACCCCTGGGGAACCCCACTAGTAAGATGTACCGGATGCGACCAGAAATGACCACCTAAACGTTCCCATTTCTTTGGGAAATTAAATCTCTGCAGTTCCACAACCAGAAACTGCTCAATGTTGTGGCATTATTGAATGATGACACGATGACTGTTCCAAGATGTCTGGAGCATTCGGATGTGTCATCGACGTATACATATCTATTGCTGAGTGTACATCGGTAGTACACTCATTACTGCGGTGCATTATGGGTTTGAATGAGTGCAAGAATTGCATTTAGTAACATTCTTACAAACTTCTTAGAATTTAGAAATGTCTTAATGTCTTTCTTAAGAAGACTTTGATGAATCCATGAAATTTGATGCCACTAACCTGGCAAAACTGTTAGCATTTTTTAACTCAACATTATCAGCTAGTTTTCGTTGGGTTTACCAGCAGGGGAGGGTCTTGTTGTCAAAAGAGTATGACTTACACCAGTCTCCTTGTGGTTTTTGACACCCCTCACAGCCCAGGAAACTCAGCGACAACCTGGTCCAGAATTTCTTACTTCCCGACCAAACTCCACCGATACTGGAAGCAGAGATGGCACTTCGAGCAGAGCAGCTGGTGAACGGAGAACGGGGCCGCCACACCGCACTGACAGAGAAGAAAACGTCCTCACCCAGGAGGATAATGTCACCCGAAAACCCAAAAAGTCCGAGAAGCGACTCCAAGTCCACCACTCCAGAGGTCAACAACCAGGAATGTTCGCCCAGCCCCAGCACAGATAAAGCTAAATCTCCAGCTCCACCAATGCAAAAAGAAGTGAAGAAGGAAGAAGTAAAGGTAAAACAGGAAGTGAGGCAAGAGCCTGAGGGTCAACTCACTGTAACCCGTATAAGAGAGGAGCCCAAGGTGCCAGTGGTAGGTACAACCAGTGTGTCATTGAGATACTATAATAGTTTTTTTTTAATTTTCTGATTTCATTTCTCTTTCTCTTTGTCTGTGCAGAGGGATGTGTGGTATGAAGCTGGTAAGGTGTGGTACGCTCACAAAGATGGATATACACTCGGTTAGTCACCTCTTATACCTGCGCTTGAGTGTTCATCTGACATTAGGAGGACAAACTGTGTTGCTAATGATGCATCGACTGGTATTTTTAGTAGTTGTTTTGGTTTTTCATTCCTGAATTGTATGTCTGAAGGCAAGAACAGCTCTCTTGTGGTGTTGAGTTACTGGTTATGAATAGCGTGTTGTCTTAGAGGAGGCTATATTTACATATATTGGCCTTATTTGAAACTATCCCAGAGGTCATTGGTTTTGCATTACGTAAAAGCCGGCCCATTCTCTTATTTTCACTTAATATCTCTTGTGTTGCAAGATTCTCCTCTTTGCATGAAAGGATCATAAACTACTCTGTAAATTGTGTCGTGTTGCT